>NC_048579.1:72864118-72886618 GCF_013265735.2 Oncorhynchus mykiss | reverse complement strand
CTATACCCTGTCTTCCAGTCAGCTGAGTAACTAGGCTGTTGGACATGACTCTATACCCTGTCTTCCAGTCAGCTGAGTAACTAGGCTGTTGGACATGACTCTACACCCTGTCTTCCAGTCAGCTGAGTAACTAGGCTGTTGGACATGACTCTATACCCTGTCTTCCAGTCAGCTGAGTAACTAGGCTGTTGGACATGACTCTATACGCTGTCTTCCAGTCAGCTGAGTAACTAGGCTGTTGGACATGACTCTATACCCTGTCTTCCAGTCAGCTGAGTAACTAGGCAGTTGGACATGACTCTACACCCTGTCTTCCAGTCAGCTGAGTAACTAGGCTGTTGGACATGACTCTACACCCTGTCTTCCAGTCAGCTGAGTAACTAGGCTGTTGGACATGACTCTACACCCTGTCTTCCAGTCAGCTGAGTAACTAGGCTGTTGGACATGACTCTATACGCTGTCTTCCAGTCAGCTGAGTAACTAGGCTGTTGGACATGACTCTATACGCTGTCTTCCAGTCAGCTGAGTAACTAGGCTGTTGGACATGACTCTATACCCTGTCTTCCAGTCAGCTGAGTAACTAGGCTGTTGGACATGACTCTATACGCTGTCTTCCAGTCAGCTGAGTAACTAGGCTGTTGGACATGACTCTATACCCTGTCTTCCAGTCAGCTGAGTAACTAGGCTGTTGGACATGACTCTATACCCTGTCTTCCAGTCAGCTGAGTAACTAGGCTGTTGGACATGACTCTATACCCTGTCTTCCAGTCAGCTGAGTAACTAGGCTGTTGGACATGACTCTACACCCTGTCTTCCAGTCAGCTGAGTAACTAGGCTGTTGGACATGACTCTATACCCTGTCTTCCAGTCAGATTATAAACTCTGTCAGTCCGTTGCTGCTGTACCAGACATGTTGGGTCATTTCCTGTGTGGTTCTGAGGAGCCCTGTGACCTTCTCGTTACGGGATGTGAAAAAGGAAGTACCTGTCTTCCTCTCCAGTCTACCACAGGATAGTGGTGTAAAGTACTTAAGTAAAAATACTTTAAAGTACTACTTACGTAGTTTTTGAGGTATCTGTACTTTACTATTTATATTTATGACAACTTTTACTTCACTACATTCCTAAAGCAAATAATGTACTTTTTACTCCATACATTTTCCCTGCCACCCAAAATACTTGTTACATTTTGAATGCTTAGCAGGACAGGAAAATGGTCCGAATCACACACTTATCAAGAGACTGCCTCTGATCTGGTGGACTCCCTAAACACACATGCTTCATTTGTAAATGACGTCTGAGTGTTGGAGTGTGCACCTGGCTCTCCGTACATTTATAATAATAATAATTATGTTGCTGTCTGGTTAATATCAGGGATTTGAAATGATTTATACTTTTACTTTTGAAACTGAAGCATATTATAGCAATTACATTTACTTTTGATAAAAACAAATAGTTGTAGACTTTTACTCATGTTTTTTATTTTACCTTTATTTAACTAGGCTAGTCAGTTAAGAACAAATTCTTATTTTCAATGACGGCCTAGGAACAGTGGATTAACTGCCTGTTCAGGGGGCAGAATGACATATTTGTACCTTGTCAGCTCGGGGATTTGAACTTGCAACCTTCCGGTTATTAGGCCAACACTAACCCTAGGCTACCCTGCCGTCCCTACACTCTAACCACTAGGCTACCCTGTCGTCCCTACACTCTAACCACTAGGCTACCCTGCCGTCCCTACACTCTAACCACTAGGCTACCCTGCCGTCCCTACACTCTAACCACTAGGCTACCCTGCCGTCCCTACACTCTAACCACTAGGCTACCCTGCCGTCCCTACACTCTAACCACTAGGCTACCCTGTCGTCCCTACACTCTAACCACTAGGCTACCCTGCCGTCCCTACACTCTAACCACTAGGCTACCCTGCCGTCCCTACACTCTAACCACTAGGCTACCCTGCCGTCCCTACACTCTAACCACTAGGCTACCCTGCCGTCCCTACACTCTAACCACTAGGCTACCCTGCCGTCCCTACACTCTAACCACTAGGCTACCCTGCCGTCCCTACACTCTAACCACTAGGCTACCCTGCCGTCCCTACACTCTAACCACTAGGCTACCCTGCCGTCCCTACACTCTAACCACTAGGCTACCCTGCCGTCCCTACACTCTAACCACTAGGCTACCCTGCCGTCCCTACACTCTAACCACTAGGCTACCCTGTCGTCCCTACACTCTAACCACTAGGCTACCCTGCCGTCCCTACACTCTAACCACTAGGCTACCCTGCCGTCCCTACACTCTAACCACTAGGCTACCCTGCCGTCCCTACACTCTAACCACTAGGCTACCCTGCCGTCCCTACACTCTAACCACTAGGCTACCCTGCCGTCCCTACACTCTAACCACTAGGCTACCCTGCCGTCCCTACACTCTAACCACTAGGCTACCCTGCCGTCCCTACACTCTAACCACTAGGCTACCCTGCCGTCCCTACACTCTAACCACTAGGCTACCCTGCCGTCCCTACACTCTAACCACTAGGCTACCCTGCCGTCCCTACACTCTAACCACTAGGCTACCCTGTCGTCCCTACACTCTAACCACTAGGCTACCCTGCCGTCCCTACACTCTAACCACTAGGCTACCCTGCCGTCCCTACACTCTAACCACTAGGCTACCCTGCCGTCCCTACACTCTAACCACTAGGCTACCCTGTCGTCCCTACACTCTAACCACTAGGCTACCCTGCCGTCCCTACACTCTAACCACTAGGCTACCCTGCCGTCCCTACACTCTAACCACTAGGCTACCCTGTCGTCCCTACACTCTAACCACTAGGCTACCCTGCCGTCCCTACACTCTAACCACTAGGCTACCCTGCCGTCCCTACACTCTAACCACTAGGCTACCCTGTCGTCCCTACACTCTAACCACTAGGCTACCCTGTCGTCCCTACACTCTAACCACTAGGCTACCCTGCCGTCCCTACACTCTAACCACTAGGCTACCCTGCCGTCCCTACACTCTAACCACTAGGCTACCCTGCCGTCCCTACACTCTAACCACTAGGCTACCCTGCCGTCCCTACACTCTAACCACTAGGCTACCCTGCCGTCCCTACACTCTAACCACTAGGCTACCCTGCCGTCCCTACACTCTAACCACTAGGCTACCCTGTCGTCCCTACACTCTAACCACTAGGCTACCCTGCCGTCCCTACACTCTAACCACTAGGCTACCCTGCCGTCCCTACACTCTAACCACTAGGCTACCCTGTCGTCCCTACACTCTAACCACTAGGCTACCCTGCCGTCCCTACACTCTAACCACTAGGCTACCCTGCCGTCCCTACACTCTAACCACTAGGCTACCCTGTCGTCCCTACACTCTAACCACTAGGCTACCCTGCCGTCCCTACACTCTAACCACTAGGCTACCCTGTCGTCCCTACACTCTAACCACTAGGCTACCCTGCCGTCCCTACACTCTAACCACTAGGCTACCCTGCCGTCCCTACACTCTAACCACTAGGCTACCCTGCCGTCCCTACACTCTAACCACTAGGCTACCCTGCCGTCCCTACACTCTAACCACTAGGCTACCCTGCCGTCCCTACACTCTAACCACTAGGCTACCCTGTCGTCCCTACACTCTAACCACTAGGCTACCCTGCCGTCCCTACACTCTAACCACTAGGCTACCCTGCCGTCCCTACACTCTAACCACTAGGCTACCCTGCCGTCCCTACACTCTAACCACTAGGCTACCCTGCCGTCCCTACACTCTAACCACTAGGCTACCCTGCCGTCCCTACACTCTAACCACTAGGCTACCCTGCCGTCCCTACACTCTAACCACTAGGCTACCCTGCCGTCCCTACACTCTAACCACTAGGCTACCCTGCCGTCCCTACACTCTAACCACTAGGCTACCCTGCCGTCCCCTTTCACTTTTCCTTGAGTGATTTTCCATTAAGGTATCTTTACCTTTACTCCAGGATGATAATTAGGTACTTTTTCCACCACTGCCACAGGACCTGTTTAGGAATCTACACTGAGTGTACAAAACATTAAGAACACTTCCCTAATATTGAGTTGCACCCCTGTTTGCCCTCAGAACAGCCTCAATTCATTGTGGCGTGGACTCTACAAGGTGTGGAAAGCGTTCCACAGGGAGGCTGGCCCATGTTGACTCCAATGCTTCCCACAGCTGTGTCACTAGAAACTGAAGGAGCGTGACACAAAACCGGTGCGCCTGGCACCTACTACCAGACCCCGTTCAAAGGCACTTCAATCTTTTGTCTTGCCCATTCACACACAATTCATGTCTCAAGGCTTAAAAATCCTCCTTTAACCCGTCTCCTTCCCTCCATCTACACTGATTGAAGTGGATTTAACAAGTGACGTCAATAAGGGATCATATCTTTCACCTGGATTCACCTGGTCAGCCTGTTCTGGAAAGAGCAGGTGTTCCTAATGTTTTGTAAACTCAGTGTATAGATATGCCTTGGCTTTGACCAATACCTCCTCCATTTCCCTAACTTTAAATAAGTAGGGTACCACACAGTGTTCATAAAGCAAGTAAGGTGTTGGTGGTGTCACTGGGCTGAGCGAGTGGGCTTAGGGGTGGGAAAGGGCACAGAGGAGTGACATGAGGTGGCATGAGGGTGAGAAGGGTGAGGGAAGAGAGGCAGTGAGAAGGGTGAGGAAAGAGAGAGAGGCAGTGAGAAGGGTGAGGGAAGGGAGGCAGTGAGAAGGGTGAGGAAAGAGAGGCAGTGAGAAGGGTGAGGAAAGAGAGAGAGGCAGTGAGAAGGGTGAGGAAAGAGAGAGAGGCAGTGAGAAGGGTGAGGGAAGAGAGAGAGGCAGTGAGAAGGGTGAGGGAAGAGAGGCAGTGAGAAGGGTGAGGAAAGAGAGAGAGGCAGTGAGAAGGGTGAGGAAAGAGAGAGAGGCAGTGAGAAGGGTGAGGAAAGAGAGAGAGGCAGTGAGAAGGGTGAGGGAAGAGAGAGAGGCAGTGAGAAGGGTGAGGAAAGAGAGAGAGGCAGTGAGAAGGGTGAGGGAAGAGAGAGAGGCAGTGAGAAGGGTGAGGGAAGAGAGAGAGGCAGTGAGAGGGTGAGGAAGGTGTTGAAAGAGAAGGAGACAGGAACATTGTGGCATAGTGTGTCTAGCCTCTACTTCTGTGTGTCCACCCAGTTCAGAATGTTAAACTGCTGTTTTCTTCTAGGCAACTACTGAAGACGGAGCTGGGCTCTTTCTTTACTGAATACCTCCAGGTAAGAGACTGTCTCTCTGCACCGCAGCACTGATATTAACATTACTCTGATATTACTAACGTTACTCTGGTATTACTAACATTACTCTGGTATTACTAACATTACTATGGTATTACTAACATTACTCTGATATTAACATTGCTCTGATAGTAACGTTGCGCCGACATTACAAGTATTACTCTGATATTACTAACATTACTCTGATATTACTAACATTACTCTGATATTACTAACATTACTCTGATATTACTAACACTACTCGGATATTACTAACATTACTCTGATATTACTAACATTACTCTGATATTACTAACACTACTCGGATATTACTAACATTACTCTGATATTACTAACATTACTCTGATATTACTAACATTACTCCGATATTAACATTACTCTGATATTACTAACGTTACTCCGGTATTGCTAACATTACTCTGATACCGCTAACATTACTCTGATATTACTATCGTTACTATGATATTATTAACATTACTCTGATATCTACATTAATCTGATAGTAACATTCCTCTGATATTAACATTCCTCTGATATTAACATTACTCTGATGTTAACATTACTCTGATATTAACATTACTCTGATATTATTAACATTAATCTGATATTATTAACATTACTCTGATATCAACATTACTATGGTATTCCTAACATTACTCTGATCTTTCTAACATTACTCTGATAGTAACATTACGCTGATATTAACAGTACTCTGATATGACTAATATTACTCTGATATTAGCAACATTACTCTGCTATTACTAACATTACTCTGATATTACCAGCATTACTCTGATATTACTAACATTACTCTGATATTACCAACATTACTCTGATATTACCAACATTACTCTGATATTACTCTGGTATTACCAGTATTACTCTGATATTTCTAACATTACTCTGATATTACCAACATTACTCTGATATTACTAACATTACTCTGATATTACCAGCATTACTCTGATATTTCTAACATTACTCTGATATTACTAACATTACTCTGATATTACCAACATTACTCTGATATTACCAACATTACTCTGATATTACCAACATTACTCCGATATTACTACCATTGCTCCGATATTACTAACATTACTCCGATATTACTAACATTCCTCTGATATTGCTAACATTAATCTGATATTACTGACATTACTCCGGTATTACTACCATTACTCCGATATTACTACCATTACTCCGATATTACTAACATTACTCCGATATTACTAACATTCCTCTGATATTACTAACATTACTCTGATATTACTAACATTGCTCCGCTATTAACATTACTCTGCTATTACTAACATTACTCTGATATTACTAACATTACTCCGATATTAACATTACTCTTAATATATATTTTTTTTAAGTCCTGGTTGTAGAATGTGAATCCTTGTTTTCTTTCCTCCTCTGCAGAATCAGCTGCTGACAAAGGGAATGGTGATACTGAGGGACAAAATGCGTTTCTATGAAGGTATGAATCATATTACATTACTAATACAATAAAGATGTAGCACTACTTACTAATACAATAAAGATGTAGCACTACTTACTAATACAATAAAGATGTAGCACTACTTACTAATACAATAAAGATGTAGCACTACTTACTAATACAATAAAGATGTAGCACTACTTACTAATACAATAAAGATGTAGCACTACTTACTAATACAATAAAGATGTAGCACTACTTACTAATACAATAAAGATGTAGCACTACTTACTAATACAATAAAGATGTAGCACTACTTACTAATACAATAAAGATGTAGCACTACTTACTAATACAATAAAGATGTAGCACTACTTACTAATACAATAAAGATGTAGCACTACTTACTAATACAATAAAGATGTAGTACTACTTACTAATACAATAAAGATGTAGCACTACTTACTAATACAATAAAGATGTAGCACTACTTACTAATACAATAAAGATGTAGCACTACTTACTAATACAATAAAGATGTAGCACTACTTACTAATACAATAAAGATGTAGTACTACTTACTAATACAATAAAGATGTAGCACTACTTACTAATACAATAAAGATGTAGCACTACTTACTAATACAATAAAGATGTAGCACTACTTACTAATACAATAAAGATGTAGCACTACTTACTAATACAATAAAGATGTAGCACTACTTACTAATACAATAAAGATGTAGCACTACTTACTAATACAATAAAGATGTAGTACTACTTACTAATACAATAAAGATGTAGCACTACTTACTAATACAATAAAGATGTAGCACTACTTACTAATACAATAAAGATGTAGCACTACTTACTAATACAATAAAGATGTAGCACTACTTACTAATACAATAAAGATGTAGCACTACTTACTAATACAATAAAGATGTAGTACTACTTACTAATACAATAAAGATGTAGCACTACTTACTAATACAATAAAGATGTAGCACTACTTACTAATACAATAAAGATGTAGCACTACTTACTAATACAATAAAGATGTAGCACTACTTACTAATACAATAAAGATGTAGTACTACTTACTAATACAATAAAGATGTAGTACTACTTACTAATACAATAAAGATGTAGTACTACTTACTAATACAATAAAGATGTAGCACTGTTTGAAGTACTGTCTGAAGTACTGTTGTAGCGCTGTTTGAAGTACTGTCATAGTACTGCTTGAAGTACGGTTGTAGTACTGTTTGAAGTACTGTTCTTGTACTGTATGAAATACTGTTGTAGTACTGTTTGAAGTACTGTCGTAGTACTGTTTGAAGTACTGTCGTAGTACTGTTTGAAGTACTGTCATGGTGCTATTTGAAGTACTGTCGTAGTATTGTTTGAAGTACTGTCGTAGTACTGTTTGAAGTACTGTTTGAAGTACTGTCGTAGTACTGTTTGAAATAATGTTGAAGAACTGTTTGAAGTGATGTTTGAAGTGATGTTTGAAGTACTGTCGTAGTACTGTTTGAAGTACTGTCATAGCATTGTTTGAAGTACTGTCACAGTACTGTTTGAAGTACTGGTTGGTCATAATGTAGCCTATTGTGGCCCATTATCGTCTCTGTTGAGGTATAGTCAAGTGGTGAAGATGCTCAAACCACCTGACCCTGACATCAAGTACACAGCTTATTTCTGCTGAAGTGCTATTGTCATGGCGACCAGACAGGAAGTGTTACTAACGTCACAGACCTCAGACCACAACCAGATGGGAGATTTGACATTGTTGAAGAAGTTGAACCAGGCCTCGTCCCTCACCCTCCTCTCCTTCCTCCCTCCCTTTACTGCCTCTCTTCGATTCCTCGTCTGGTGTCAGTCAGCTTCTTACAATAGAACCCTTTCAAAATGACTTGTCCTCTTCAGATGGTTGAACCCAGTAGCCCTCTGCTCCAGCCGTGACCCAGCCGTCCCCGCCACCGTGACCCAGCCGCTCCCTGCCACCGTGACCCAGCGGCCCACACCACTGTGCCATTTGGCAGCACTGCTCAGAAACAGCTAACTGATAACTAAATCTCTCTCCGGATTCCCTCTGCCACAAGCAGGTCTCAGATCTCAGTGTGTGTGAGAGATGGGGTGTTGATGCATCTCTCTGCTGGTGTTAGTGCCTTTCAGGATCTGTATCTGTGACAAACCATGAGAAATTACAACATATCAAACAGAACATTCACACTTTTTTTGAGTCCATGCTAATTAGCACCATTGCTACTTTCTGATTGGTTATTTTGACTTCCGGGTTGTCTCCAGGTCAGAAGCTATTGGACTCCTTGGCAGAGACGTGGGACTTCTTCTTCTGTGATGTTCTGTCCATGCTTCAGGCTATCTTCTACCCAGTACAGGTACAGTTACTCATTTTGGGTGTCAGTACTGTCTATATTTAGTTGCAGCAGGTCCAGCTGTAGAACATGTGAGGTGCTGGTGATCCGCTCCGGTGAGCTCCTGCCCAAGTCAAGGCACTGGTTACTTCTCCCTGTGGTGTTTCCCTTGTATTCAGACAACTAAAAAGCAACATACAGTAACATACAGCAACATACAGTAACATACAGTAACATACAGCAACATACAGTAACATACAGCAACATACAGTAACATACAGTAACATACAGCAACATACAGCAACATACAGTAACATACAGTAACATACAGCAACATACAGTAACATACAGTAACATACAGCAACATACAGTAACATACAGCAACATACAGTAACATACAGTAACATACAGCAACATACAGCAATATACAGTAACATACAGCAACATACAGCAACATACAGTAACATACAGTAACATACAGCAACATACAGTAACATACAGCAACATACAGTAACATACAGTAACATACAGCAACATACAGCAACATACAGTAACATACAGCAACATACAGTAACATACAGTAACATACAGCAACATACAGTAACATACAGCAACATACAGTAACATACAGCAACATACAGTAACATACAGCAACATACAGCAACATACAGCAACATACAGCAACATACAGTAACATACAGTAACATACAGCAACATACAGTAACATACAGTAACATACAGCAACATACAAGTTATTTTGTGAACAGTCCAGTGCACATTCTTACACAACAGAGTTTTCCAAAACAAATTAGGAGAATTTGATAGATTTTCCAAAAGCATTTCAACATACAATAGAATGTTGAGTGGCCCTAAGCATGGTGTGTGTCTCTCTCTCTCTCTCTCTCTCTCTCTCTCTCTCTCTCTCTCTCTCTCTCTCTCTCTCTCTCTCTCGGTGTGTGTCTGTCTCTATCTCTCTCTCTCTCTCTCTCTCGGTGTGTGTCTGTCTCTATCTCTCTCTCTCTCTCTCTCTGTGTGTAGGTGTGTGTCTGTCTCTCTCTCTCTCTCTCTCTCTCTCTCTCTCTCTCTCTGTGTAGGTGTGTGTCTGTCTCTATCTCTCTCTCTCTCTCTGTGTGTGTGAGTCTCTCTCTGTGTGTGTGTGTGTGTGTCTCTGTGTGTAGGTGTGTGTCTCTCTCTCTCTCTGTGTGTGTGTGTGTGTCTCTCTCTCTCTCTCTGTCTCTCTCTCTCTCTCTCTGTGTGTGTGTCTCTCTCTCTCTGTGTGTGTCTCTCTTTCTCTATCTCTGTGTCTCTCTCTCTCTCTCTCTGTGTCTCTCTCTCTCTCTCTCTGTGTCTGTCTCTCTCTGTGTGTGTCTCTGTGTGTGTCTCTGTGTGTAGGTCTGTGTCTGTCTCTCATTCTCTCTCTACGTGTCTCTCTCTCTCTCTATGTGTTTCTATGTGTGTGCAAGTCTCTGTGTGTAGGTCTGTGTCTGTCTTTCACTCTCTCTCTCTCTCTGTGTCTCTCTCGCTCTATGTGTTTCTATGTGTGTGCAAGCCTCTGTGTGTAATCTCTGTGTGTAATCTCTGTGTGTAATCTCTGTGTGTAATCTCCACCAGGGTAAGGAGCCGTCGGTGCGGCAGCTGGCCCTGCTTCACTTTAGGAGCATTATCACTCTGAACATCAAGCTTGAGGACGCCCTGTCCCGCCCCCGCGCCCGTGTCCCCCCCTCTATCATACAGATGTTACTGATACTGCAGGTAGGGAGGCACACACACACACACACACACACACACACACACACACACAGTCAAACACGTACAGAGGCGTGCACTCAGACACACACATAAGGACTCAAATGAAATGTTATTTGTCACATCGTAAACAACAGGTGTAGACTAACAATGAAATGCTGACTGACGGGCCCTTCCCAACAATGCAGAGAGAAAAATATAGAAAAGACAATAACACAAGGAATAACGATAATGAGTAACGATAACTTGACTATATACACGAGGTACCAGTACTGAGTTGATGTGCAGGGGTACGAGGTAATAACTTGACTATATACACGAGGTACCAGTACTGAGTTGATGTGCAGGGGTACGAGGTAATAACTTTGCTATATACACGGGGTACCAGTACTGAGTTGATGTGCAGGGGTACGAGGTAATAACTTGACTATATACACGGGGTACCAGTACTGAGTTGATGTGCGAGGGTACGAGGTAATACCTTGACTATATACACGGGGTACCAGTGCTGAGTTGATGTGCAGGGGTACGAGGTAATAACTTGACTATATACACGGGGTACCAGTACTGAGTTGATGTGCAGGGGTACGAGGTAATAACTTGACTATATACACGAGGTACCAGTACTGAGTTGATGTGCAGGGGTACGAGGTAATAACTTGACTATATACACGGGGTACCAGTACTGAGTTGATGTGCAGGGGTACGAGGTAATAACATGACTATATACACGAGGTACCAGTACTGAGTTGATGTGCAGGGGTACGAGGTAATAACATTACTATATACACGGGGTACCAGTAGTGAGTTGATGTGCAGGGGTACGAGGTAATAACGTGACTATATACACGGGGTACCAGTACTGAGTTGATGTGCAGGGGTACGAGGTAATAACTTGACAATATACACAGGGTACCAGTACTGAGTTGATGTGCAGGGGTACGAGGTAATAACATGACTATATACATGAGGTACCAGTACTGAGTTGATGTGCAGGGGTACGAGGTAATAACTTGACTATATACACGGGGTACCAGTAGTGAGTTGATGTGCAGGGGTACGAGGTAATAACTTGACTATATACACGGGGTACCAGTTGTGAGTTGATGTGCAGGGGTACGAGGTAATAACTTGACTATATACACGGGGTACGAGGTAATAACTTGACTATATACACGGGGTACCAGTAGTGAGTTGATGTGCAGGGGTACGAGGTAATAACTTGACTATATACACGGGGTACGAGGTAATAACTCGACTATATACACGGGGTACGAGGTAATAACTTGACTATATACACGGGGTACGAGGTAATAACTTGACTATATACACGAGGTACCAGTACTGAGTTGATGTGCAGGGGTACGCGGTAATTGAGGTAGATATAGGTAGGGATAAAGTGACTAGGCAACAGGATAGATCATAAACAGTAGCAGCAGCTCGTGTGATGAGTCCAAAGAGTTAAATTCTCTGCAGTACCATAAATAGCAGACGACACCATTTCCTTGATGAACACAACGTCCTGAGCAGAAGCCAGATTGGATATTTTTTTTAAATGATCATACAACAGACCACATTTCCACCCTCCACACTCTAACTGACCAACAAGTAAACCAAGGCACAATCTACTCGTGTTTTATAGACTTCAAGAATACATTTGATTAAATTTGGCACAAAGGTCTTTTTTTATAAACTAATAGAAAGTGGTATTGGAGGGAAAATATATGATGTTATTTAATCAGTGTACACTAAAAACAAATGTGCTGTTAAATTTGGCAACAAGCAAACAGACATCTTCTCTCAGGGACGTGGAGTGAAACAGGGCTGTCCAATAAGTCCAACACTGTTTAACATCTACATTAATGAATTGGCAAAAACATTAGAAGAATCGGCAGCACCTGGTATCACCCTACACAACACTGATATCAAGTGTCTGCTGTACGCAGATGACCTGGTGCTGCTGTCTCCCACTAAGGAGGTTCTGCTGTAGACAGATGACCTGGTGCTGCTGTCTCCCACTAAGGAGGTTCTGCTGTAGACAGATGACCTGGTGCTGCTGTCTCCCACTAAGGAGGTTCTGCTGTAGACAGATGACCTGGTGCTGCTGTCTCCCACTAAGGAGGTTCTGCTGTAGACAGATGACCTGGTGCTGCTGTCTCCCACTAAGGAGGTTCTGCTGTAGACAGATGACCTGGTGCTGCTGTCTCCCACTAAGGAGGTTCTGCTGTAGACAGATGACCTGGTGCTGCTGTCTCCCACTAAGGAGGGTCTGCTGTAGACAGATGACCTGGTGCTGCTGTCTCCCACTAAGGAGGGTCTGCTGTCTCCCACTAAGGAGGTTCTGCTGTAGACAGATGACCTGGTGCTGCTGTCTCCCACTAAGGAGGGTCTGCTGTCTCCCACTAAGGAGGTTCTGCTGTAGACAGATGACCTGGTGCTGCTGTCTCCCACTAAGGAGGTTCTGCTGTAGACAGATGACCTGGTGCTGCTGTCTCCCACTAAGGAGGGTCTGCTGTAGACAGATGACCTGGTGCTGCTGTCTCCCACTAAGGAGGTTCTGCTGTAGACAGATGACCTGGTGCTGCTGTCTCCCACTAAGGAGGTTCTGCTGTAGACAGATGACCTGGTGCTGCTGTCTCCCACTAAGGAGGTTCTGCTGTAGACAGATGACCTGGTGCTGCTGTCTCCCACTAAGGAGGTTCTGCTGTAGACAGATGACCTGGTGCTGCTGTCTCCCACTAAGGAGGGTCTGCTGTCTCCCACTAAGGAGGTTCTGCTGTAGACAGATGACCTGGTGCTGCTGTCTCCCACTAAGGAGGGTCTGCTGTCTCCCACTAAGGAGGGTCTGCTGTCTCCCACTAAGGAGGTTCTGCTGTAGACAGATGACCTGGTGCTGCTGTCTCCCACTAAGGAGGTTCTGCTGTAGACATATGACCTGGTGCTGCTGTCTCCCACTAAGGAGGTTCTGCTGTAGACAGATGACCTGGTGCTACTGTCTCCCACTAAGGAGGGTCTGCTGTCTCCCACTAAGGAGGGTCTGCTGTAGACAGATGACCTGGTGCTGCTGTCTCCCACTAAGGAGGAGGTACAGCAGCACCTAGATCATCTGCACCGGTTCTGTCAGACCTGGGCCCTGACCGTTTCCACGGGTTCTGTCAGACCTGGGCTCTGACCGTTATCCACGGGTTCTGTCAGACCTGGGCTCTGACCGTATATACACGGGTTCTGTCAGACCTGGGCTCTGACCGTTAATCACAGGTTCTGTCAGACCTGGGCTCTGACCGTTAATCACAGGTTCTGTCAGACCTGGGCTCTGACCGTTAACCACAGGTTCTGTCAGACCTGGGCTCTGACCGTTAACCACAGGTTCTGTCAGACCTGGGCTCTGACCGTTAATCACAGGTTCTGTCAGACCTGGGCTCTGACCGTTAATCACAGGTTCTGTCAGACCTGGGCTCTGACCGTTAACCACAGGTTCTGTCAGATCTGGGCTCTGACCGTTAACCACAGGTTCTGTCAGACCTGGGCTCTGACCGTTAATCACAGGTTCTGTCAGACCTGGGCTCTGACCGTTAATCACAGATTCTGTCAGACCTGGGCTCTGACCGTTAATCACAGGTTCTGTCAGACCTGGGCTCTGACCGTTAATCACAGGTTCTGTCAGACCTGGGCTCTGACCGTTAATCACAGGTTCTGTCAGACCTGGGCTCTGACCGTTAATCACAGGTTCTGTCAGACCTGGGCTCTGACCGTTAATCACAGGTTCTGTCACATGGCTGTGAAGGAGCTGAGAGACGAAGCAGGAAGAGCATTCTATGCCATTAAAAGGAACATTCAAATCTAAATTTCAATTAGAATCTGGCAACAACAAAAAGCTCATCAGTTGTTGAACCAGTTGCTCTACATGGCAGTGAAGTACGGGGTCCATCATCTAATAATTAATTCACCAAATGGGACAAACATCCAATTGAAATACTGCTTTCTGAGTTTTGCCAGACTGTGTTGCAAGTGCAAAGAAAAACTCAAAATAACGCATGTAGAGCAGAAATGGACCAATACCCCCTCCTCATTCAAATAGAGACATCACATTTTCCAACCATCTAAAAACAAGTGACCCCAAAACATTCCATCGCACAGCTCTGCAGTGTCAAGAGATGAAACAAGAGAAGAGTCCCCTCAGCCAGCTGGTTCTGAGGCTCAGTTCACCAACCCAAACCAACCCCATAGAGCCTCAGGACAGCACTCAGCCAGCTGGTTCTGAGGCTCAGTTCACCAACCCAAACCAACCCCATAGAGCCTCAGGACAGCACTCAGCCAGCTGGTTCTGAGGCTCAGTTCACCAACCCAAACCAACCCCATAGAGCCTCAGGACAGCACTCAGCCAGCTGGTTCTGAGGCTCAGTTCACCAACCCAAACCAACCCCATAGAGCCTCAGGACAGCACTCAGCCAGCTGGTTCTGAGGCTCAGTTCACCAACCCAAACCAACCCCATAGAGCCTCAGGACAGCACTCAGAACATCTGGCCCAACCAAATCATCACAAAACAAAACTAAAAATATATCACCTATTGGAAAGACACCACAAAAAAATCTAAGGAAACTTCAATGGTATTTGTCTCTAAACAGACAGTACATGGTGGCAGACTATCTGACCACTGTGACTGATAGAAAACAGTCTGGCTATAGAGACCGGTCGTCACAGACAAACCTGGCTGCCCAGAGAGGACAGTCTGGCTATAGAGACCGGTCGTCACAGACAAACCTGGCTGCCCAGAGAGGACAGTCTGGCTATAGAGACCGGTCGTCACAGACAAACCTGGCTGCCCAGAGAGGACAGTCTGGTTATAGAGACCGGTCGTCACAGACAAACCTGGCTGCCCAGAGAGGACAGTCTGGTTATAGAGACCGGTCGTCACAGACAAACCTGGCTGCCCAGAGAGGACAGTCTGGTTATAGAGACCGGTCGTCACAGACAAACCTGGCTGCCCAGAGAGGACAGTCTGGTTATAGAGACCGGTCGTCACAGACAAACCTGGCTGCCCAGAGAGGACAGTCTGGTTATAGAGACCGGTCGTCACAGACAAACCTGGCTGCCCAGAGAGGACAGTCTGGTTATAGAGACCGGTCGTCACAGACAAACCTGGCTGCCCAGAGAGGACAGTCTGGCTATAGAGACCGGTCGTCACAGACAAACCTGGCTGCCCAGAGAGGACAGTCTGGCTATAGAGACCGGTCGTCACAGACAAACCTGGCTGCCCAGAGAGGACAGTCTGGCTATAGAGACCGGTCGTCACAGACAAACCTGGCTGCCCAGAGAGGACAGTCTGGCTATAGAGACCGGTCGTCACAGACAAACCTGGCTGCCCAGAGAGGACAGGCTGGCTATAGAGACCGGTCGTCACAGACGAACCTGGCTGCCCAGAGAGGACAGTCTGGTTATAGAGACCGGTCGTCACAGACAAACCTGGCTGCCCAGAGAGGACAGGCTGGCTATAGAGACCGGTCGTCACAGACAAACCTGGCTGCCCAGAGAGGACAGTCTGGCTATAGAGACCGGTCGTCACAGACAAACCTGGCTGCCCAGAGAGGACAGTCTGGCTATAGAGACCGGTCGTCACAGACGAACCTGGCTGCCCAGAGAGGACAGTCTGTGCTCACTCTGCTCCAGGGGAGAGGTAGAGACAGAACTGCATTTCCTATTACACTGGCAAATACTCAGATCTAAGATAATAGTTATTTCCCAAAATGATCATTCAGAAACTGTCAAATATATTTAACTATAAAATTAAAAAAAGCCAATATGTGCAGTTTTGGCAGCCAGCTATGTGTCCTCCTGACACAACCTGAGGGACAGACAGCTATGTGTCCTCCTGACACAACCTGAGGGACAGCCAGCTATGTGTCCTCCTGACACAACCTGAGGGACAGACAGCTATGTGTCCTCCTGACACAACCTGAGGGACAGCCAGCTATGTGTCCTCCTGACACAACCTGAGGGACAGCCAGCTATGTGTCCTCCTGACACAACCCGAGGGACAGACAGCTATGTGTCCTCCTGACACAACCTGAGGGACAGCCAGCTATGTGTCCTCCTGACACAACCTGAGGGACAGCCAGCTATGTGTCCTCCTGACACAACCTGAGGGACAGCCAGCTATGTGTCCTCCTGACACAACCTGAGGGACAGCCAGCTATGTGTCCTCCTGACACAACCTGAGGGACAGACAGCTATGTGTCCTCCTGACACAACCTGAGGGACAGCCAGCTATGTGTCCTCCTGACACAACCTGAGGGACAGACAGCTATGTGTCCTCCTGACACAACCTGAGGGACAGCCAGCTATGTGTCCTCCTGACACAACCTGAGGGACAGCCAGCTATGTGTCCTCCTGACACAACCTGAGGGACAGACAGCTATGTGTCCTCCTGACACAACCTGAGGGACAGCCAGCTATGTGTCCTCCTGACACAACCTGAGGGACAGACAGCTATGTGTCCTCCTGACACAACCTGAGGGACAGACAGCTATGTGTCCTCCTGACACAACCTGAGGGACAGACAGCTATGTGTCCTCCTGACACAACCTCCTGACACAACCTGAGGGACAGCCAGCAAAAAGTGTAGAGCCTTACCATCTGTAGAGCATTACCATCTGTAGAGCGCTACCCTCTGTAGAGCCTTACCCTCTGTAGAGCCTTAACCTCTGTAGAGCCTTACCATATGTAGAGCATTACCCTCTGTGGAGCATTACCCTCTGTAGAGCCTTTTGGTCGGATGCCAAGCTGTTGCCATACCAAGCAGTGATGCAGCTAGTCAAGATGCTCTCTGTGGTGCAGCTGTATATGTTTTTAAGGATTGGTTGTTTTGACTTCCTGGTTGACCCCAGGTCAGAAGCTACTGGTTGTTTTGACCTCCTGGTTGCCCCCAGGTCAGAAGCTACTGGTTGTTTTGACTTCCTGGTTGACCCCAGGTCAGAAGCTACTGGTTGTTTTGACTTCCTGGTTGCCTCCTGGTCAGAAGCTACTGGTTGTTTTGACTTCCTGGTTGCCACCAGGTCAGAAGCTACTGGTTGTTTTGACTTCCTGGTTGACCCCAGGTCAGAAGCTACTGGTTGTTTTGACTTCCTGGTTGACCCCAGGTCAGAAGCTACTGGTTGTTTTGACTTCCTGCTTGACCCCAGGTCAGAAGCTACTGGATTCTCTGGCAGAGACGTGGGACTTCTTCTGTCCATGCTTCAGACTATCTTCTATAATTCCACATCAACATCACTATAAAATAGTAACTGCATACGAAGTAAGACATCTGTCATATTGGGTTGAGTTATGTGCAGTTATCTGGATCATCTCTGTTCTCAGTGGTTAGCATGATGCCAGACCAGATCATCTCTCAGTGGTTAGCATGATGCCAGACAAGATCATCTCTCAGTGGTTAGCATGATGCCAGACCAGATCATCTCTCAGTGGTTAGCATGATGCCAGACCAGATCATCTCTCAGTGGTTAGCATGATGCCAGACCAGATCATCTCTCAGTGGTTAGCATGATGCCAGACCAGATCATCTCTCAGTGGTTAGCATGATGCCAGACCAGACCAGATCATCTCTCAGTGGTAAGCAGGATTTGAGACCAGATCATCTCTGTTCTCAGTGGTTAGCAGGATGCCAGACCAGATTATTTATTTTATCAGTGGTTAGCAGGATGCCAGACCAGACCAGATCATATCTGTGGTTAGCAGGATGCCAGACCAGATCATCTCTGTTCTCAGTGATTAGCAGGATGCCAGACCAGACCAGATCATCTCTCAGTGGTTAGCAGGATGTGAGACCAGATCATCTCTGTTCTCAGTGATTAGCAGGATGCCAGACCAGATCATCTCTCAGTGGTTAGCAGGATGCCAGACCAGATCATGCTGTTTGGGGTTTTAGGCTGGGTTTCTGTACAGCACTTTGAGATATCAGCTGATGTACGAAGGGCTATATAAATAAATTTGATTTGATTTGATGATCATCTCTCAGTGGTCAGCAGGATGCCAGACCAGATCATCTCTCAGTGGTCAGCAGGATGCCAGACCAGAGAGAGTGTGATATAGTGAGCAGGATGCCAGACCAGAGGGAGTGTGATATAGTGAGCAGGATGCCAGACCAGAGGGAGTGTGATATAGTGAGCAAGATGCCAGCCCAGAGAGAGTGTGATATAGTGAGCAGGATGCCAGACCAGAGGGAGTGTGATATAGTGAGCAGGATGCCAGACCACAGAGAGTGTGATATAGTGAGCAGGATGCCAGACCAGAGGGAGTGTGATATAGTGAGCAGGATGCCAGACCACAGAGAGTGTGATATAGTGAGCAGGATGCCAGACCAGAGAGAGTGTGATATAGTGAGCAGGATGCCAGACCAGAGAGAGTGTGATATAGTGAGCAGGATGCCAGACCAGAGAGAGTGTGATATAGTGAGCAGGATGCCAGACCAGAGAGAGTGTGATATAGTGAGCAGGATGCCAGACCAGAGGGAGTGTGATATAGTGAGCAGGATGCCAGACCAGAGAGAGTGTGATATAGTGAGCAGGATGCCAGACCAGAGAGTGTGATATAGTGAGCAGGATGCCAGACCAGAGAGTGTGATATAGTGAGCAGGATGCCAGACCACCAGAGGGAGTGTGATATAGTGAGCAGGATGCCAGACCAGAGAGAGTGTGATATAGTGAGCAGGATGCCAGACCAGAGAGTGTGATATAGTGAGCAGGATGCCAGACCAGAGAGTGTGATATAGTGAGCAGGATGCCAGACCAGAGGGAGTGTGATATAGTGAGCAGGATGCCAGACCAGAGGGAGTGTGATATAGTGAGCAGGATGCCAGACCAGAGGGAGTGTGATATAGTGAGCAGGATGCCAGACCAGAGGGAGTGTGATATAGTGAGCAGGATGCCAGACCAGAGAGAGTGTGATATAATGAGCAGGATGCCAGACCAGAGGGAGTGTGATATAGTGAGCAGGATGCCAGACCAGAGAGAGTGTGATATAGTGAGCAGGATGCCAGACCAGAGAGTGTGATATAGTGAGCAGGATGCCAGACCAGAGAGTGTGATATAGTGAGCAGGATGCCAGACCAGAGGGAGTGTGATATAGTGAGCAGGATGCCAGACCAGAGAGAGTGTGATATAGTGAGCAGGATGCCAGACCAGAGGGAGTGTGATATAGTGAGCAGGATGCCAGACCAGAGGGAGTGTGATATAGTGAGCAGGATGCCAGACTAGAGAGAGTGTGATATAGTGAGCAGGATGCCAGACCAGAGAGTGTGATATAGTGAGCAGGATGCCAGACCAGAGAGTGTGATATAGTGAGCAGGAGAGCGATGTGACAGGAAACGGTCAGAGTGAAGTCAGAAAGGAGACTTCTTCCCATGAGAATAACAGTTACATGTAGTGGAGATACTTTTAGTCATTTCCATATTAATTCAACATTTACCAATCTTTTTTTTTTGGCATCCATATATATTTTTTTCCGACATCCATATATGTGTCATTTTCATTCATGTTATAATATATTAACATTAAGATTCATATGTAAACAGATGTCGACCCCCACCTCAGTTTATGTGTGTATGCATGCGTCTGTGTCTGTGACTTCTCTGCACAGTTCTCCACTGACATCATTAGAGTGACTGGGTGACCCAGATCTGCTGTCTCCTCTCTGCCAGACGCCAGGAGCCAGGGACAAACTGGAGCACACAGGAGTAGAGTAGTAGAGAGTAGATAGTAGAGTAGAGAGAGAAACCAGAGAGATGGATAAAGAGACTGAGAGATGGACAGAGAAAGAAACTGAGGGATAAACAGAGCGAGAGACAGGAAGTAAGTGTGATAGATACAAATAACCTATACTAGGAGACAGAGGTTTAATGGAGAACACAGGGAAGGATAGAAAGACTCCCTCATTTACAGCAGAAATAGAAAGAGAGGAGAGAACAGAGAACAGGACCAAGAGAGAGGAGAGAACAGAGAACAGGACCAAGAGAACAGAGAACAGGACCAAGAGAGAGGAAAGAACAGAGGACAGGACCAAGAGAGAGGAGAGAACAGAGAACAGGACCAAAAGAGAGGAGAGAACAGGACCAAGAGAACAGAGAACAGGACCAAGAGAGAACAGAGAACTGGACCAAGAGAGAGGAGAGAACAGGACCAAGAGAACAGAGAACAGGACCAAGAGAGAGGAGAGAACAGGACCAAGAGAACAGAGAACAGGACAAAGATAGAGGAGAGAACATGACCAAGAGAGAGAAGAGAACAGGACCAAGAGAACAGAGAACAGGACCAAGAGAACAGAGAACAGGACCAAGAGAGAGGAGAGAACAGGACCAAGAGAACAGAGAACAGGACCAAGATAGAGGAGAGAACAGAGAACAGGACCAAGAGAGAGGAGAGAACAGAGAACAGGACCAAGAGAGAGGAGAGAACAGGACCAAGAGAGAGGAGAGAACATAGAACAGGACCAAAAGAGAGGACAGAACAGAGAACAGGACCAAGAGAGAGGAGAGAACAGGACCAAGAGAACGGAGAACAGGACCAAGAGAGAGGAGAGAACAGAGAACAGGACCAAGAGAATAGAGAACATGACAAAGAGAGAGGAGAGAACAGAGAACAGGACCAAGATAGGGGAGAGAACAGAGAACAGGACCAAGAGAGAGGAGAGAACAGAGAACAGGACGGAGAGACAGGAGAGAACAGAGAACAGGACCAAGAGAACAGAGAACATGACCAAGAGAACTGAGAACATGACAAAGAGAGAGGAGAGAACAGAGAACAGGACCAAGATAGGGGAGAGAACAGAGAACAGGACCAAGAGAGAGGAGAGAACAGAGAACAGGACGGAGAGACAGGAGAGAACAGAGAACAGGACCAAGAGAGAGGAGAGAACAGGACCAAGAGAGAGGAGAGAACAGAGAACAGGACCAAGAGAGAGGAGAGAACAGGACCAAGAGAACAGAGAACAGGACCAAGAGAGAGGAGAGAACAGGACCAAGAGAACAGAGAACAGGACCAAGATAGAGGAGAGAACAGGACCAAGAAAACAGAGAACAGGACCAAGAGAGAGGAGAAAACAGGACCAAGAGAGAGGAGTGAACAGGACCAAGATAGAGGAGAGAACAGGACCAAGAGAGGAGAGAGGAGAGAACAGGACCAAGAGAGAGGAGAGAACAGGACCAAGAGAGAGGAGAGAACAGAGAACAGGACCAAGAGAGAACAGAGAACAGGACCAAGAAAGAGGAGAGAACAGGACCAAGAGAGAGGAGTGAACAGGACCAAGAGAGAGGAGTGAACAGGACCAAGATAGAGGAGAGAACAGGACCAAGAGAGAGGAGAGAACAGGACCAAGAGAGGAGAGAGGAGAGAACAGGACCAAGAGAGAGGAGAGAGGAGAGAACAGGACCAAGAGAGAGGAGAGAACAGAGAACAGGACCAAGAGAGAACAGAGAACAGGACCAAGAGAGAGGAGAAAACAGGACCAAGAGAGAGGAGTGAACAGGACCAAGATAGAGGAGAGAACAGGACCAAGAGAGAGGAGTGAACAGGACCAAGATAGAGGAGAGAACAGGACCAAGAGAGAGGAGAGAACAGGACCAAGAGAGGGGCGTGAACAGGACCAAGATA
>NC_048579.1:72809118-72856618 GCF_013265735.2 Oncorhynchus mykiss | reverse complement strand
TCACCCCTCATCCCTCTTCACCCCTCATCCTATCCTCATCCCTCTTCACCCCTCCTCCTATCCTCAACCCTCTTCACCCCTCCTCCTATCCTCATCCCTCTTCACCCCTCCTCCTATCCTCATCCCTCTTCACCCCTCCTATCCTCATCCCTCTTCACCCCTCCTCCTATCCTCATCCCTCTTCACCCCTCCTCCTATCCTCATCCCTCTTCACCCCTCCTCCTATCCTCATCCCTCTTCACCCCTCCTCCTATCCTCATCCCTCTTCACCCCTCCTCCTATCCTCATCCCTCTTCACCCCTCCTCCTATCCTCATCCCTCTTCACCCCTCTTCCTATCCTCATCCCTCTTCACCCCTCCTCCTATCCTCATCCCTCTTCACTCCTCCTCCTATCGTCATCCCTCTTCACCCCTCCTCCTATCCTCATCCCTCTTCACCCCTCCTCCTATCCTCATCCCTCTTCACCCCTCCTCCTATCCTCATCCCTCTTCACCCCTCCTCCTATCCTCATCCCTCTTCACCCCTCCTCCTATCCTCATCCCTCTTCACCCCTCCTCCTATCCTCATCCCTCTTCACCCCTCCTCCTATCCTCATCCCTCTTCACCCCTCCTCCTATCCTCATCCCTCTTCACCCCTCCTCCTATCCTCATCCCTCTTCACTCCTCCTCCTATCGTCTCTCCAGAAAAGCGTCTGCAGCGGTGCTGGCCCAAGTCAGGCGACGCCCCCGTGAAGAACCTGGTGATGCGCTCCAAGTCCTACAACGTGCCCATGTTGACGCCTGTGGTGGAGTATGATACCGAGACAGGCTCCGTGAGCAGCATGGGCATCCGCCGCCATTCCGTCTGCGAGATGACTTCCTGTCTGGAAGAAGGCGCCATCAACGACATCAGCACCACTTCCTCCCTGGCCTCCGCGGCCCAGCCGGGCCTTTCCTCCCTGGAGCAGGACCTCAGCCTGACAGGGGTTGTTTGTGGTGGAGGTGGTGGAAGTCTGGATCTCTGTGGGTCTGTGGGGTCTGAGTCTTTAGGGTCCCACCTCCAGCCCTCCATATTTCAGGACTCTCACTCCCCAGGACCCTTCCTCCACGGCGGGGAGGAGTCGACGGTGTCCCCCTCTGTTCTGTGTCAGGTCCACTCTGGCTCAGAGACGGGGTCGATCCCCAGCTGTTCCTCCAGCCCGGAGACAGTGGTAGATCAGATACTGGACTCTATGGACTCTGACCCTGATGGCATCTTCATAGACTTCTCCCACCACAGCTGCTCAGACTCTTCATCCTCTGGTTACAGCAGGGAGAGTGGTAGACAGAGTGTGGTGTAATTTGGGGTTTTCTGGTAGCTAATCACAGGTGGATGATTTATGTGATTGCCTGCTTATTCACTACTGATTTCTGGAAAATCTGTGACTAGTGAGAAAGTGTCTGGAGATTTGCAGCCCTAGAGGTCTGATGAATCTCAAGGGATTATCACACGTACTGACACCATCTGTACTCCACTCACACCGTCGTCTCTAAAAACACACCGCTCTTTCTAGGGCCTATTTTTCATGGAATATTTCTACAGTAAATTCCTTTTTATTAAAAATGTATTTTGCTTGATTTTCACTTCTAGTGCTTCATTTTGAGGATAAACTGTACTTATTTGTGTTTGTATTGCTGATGCTCAGTGACTGACAACTTTGAAACAGTCTGAGGTGTCTCTTCAAGTCTTGTGAAAGGCCCAGTGGAAAGGAGGAGAGATCAATCAGACCTAGCTGAGCTCTCTGGGATAACCCACACCTGGTTCACCAGAGGTCATGAGTTCATTGCTTTCTCAACATGTCTCTTGTTCAAGAGGCAGTGCTGGGGAGAGGAGATAAGATAGTGTTCACGTCTTCATTTCAAGCAGTAGGTATCGTGTAGGCCTGGGTGATATTTCTGCCTCAGTGATCTGTGGCTGGGCCTTTGTTTCTGCTTCAACATCGCCCCCATGTGGACGGGATGTGCAAGTGCCTGCTGCGCCAGAGTCAAATCTTAATGTCAAATACACAAAGAGATGTGTTTTGGAATGTGAAGGGATCTGGTGACTCAGTGGTAAGGATCTCACCTCATAAGCATGGGGTCGTAGGGTATGATTCCTGACAAAGCCTGGAGGACTGTGACAACTGCTGGGGGTTTCCCCTCCTGTGAACAGCAGCAGTTATGGGGGAAAACCTCTGGGAAAAGTAGACCTGTAGGTTTTAAAAAAAAGATCAATTTGAAAATTAAGGGTCTACTTTCTCAGAGGTTTATGACCACAACACATCCTGATCCAGAGCTGTGACTTGAACCTACAACCCTGAACATATGGGGTGAGATCTTTACACCAGAGCCCCAGACTCCTTCACACCTCTTAACTGTTTTCTTTGTCATTTTCACATTGAGAATTGCTGAAATTACCAATAACTCAAACCTAAGATTTGAACCCATAACCTCTATGGTTGAAGGTAGGAAATGAACCTCAAAGCCACAGACTCTCACACGTCTAGCTCATCTTACGACGATCTAAATAGTTAAACACCATGCCTTCTCTCAACTAATGATCTAGTAAGATCGTTTGTATTCTAAACGACCTTGTGTGACACAGCCACGTACAATTTATGGAGTTGGTTTTATGATTTTCTAAAGACAATGACACGCTCAAATGTATTGCCGTTAATTATTGTAGCATTTGATGGACAAGTCATTCTGATTTGATCTCATGATTATGTCAAACGGAACCTCAACTCTCATGATTATGTCAAACGGAACCTCAACTCTCATGATTATGTCAAACGGAACCTCAACTCAAACTTGACATTTTAATGCCGAATTTTTGTTGGTCTGTTCAAGATTCTGGGCTTGATTCAATCCGTAGTGCTGAAGATCTGCTGTACAGCGTGATTCAAATTGTCACCTGACCCTTTGGAAAGTATTCAGACCCCTTGACTTTTTCCAGATGTTCTTAAAGTTACAACTTTACTCTAAAATGTATTAAATTGTTTTTTCCCCTCATCAATTCACACACATTACCCCCATAGTGACAAAGCAAAAACCGTAAAAAAAAAAAGGTTTGCTAATTTATGACAAATAAAAAATTAAATTTCCAGAAGTATTCAGACCCTTTACTCAGTACTTTGTTGAAGCATCTTTGGCAGCGATTACAGCATCGAGTCTTCTTGGGTATGATGCTACAAGCTTGGTACACCTGTATTTGGGGACTTTGTCCCATTCTTCTCTGCTTGAGAGGACCTGCAATGCCAGGTTGGGGAGCATTGCTGCAAAAACTATTTTCAGGTCTCAGGTCTCTGGTCTCTCCAGAGATGTTTAATTTTATTTAACTAGGAAAAGCCCATTGAGACCCAGTCTCTTTTTCAAGGGAAAGCTGGCCAAGAAGTCAGCAACAATCAACACATTACATCATTAAAACATACAACAACATGATCCAGCCTAAAAAAAGCATTTACACTCCTCCGTAACAGTCTCCCAATATGTTAAATTCATTCAGTGGCACTAACATATCTAGATGAAGCACGGATTGTAGATTATTCCATGATGTTCAATCGGGTTCAAGTCTGGGCTCTGGCTGGGCCACACAAGGACATTCAGAGACTTGTCCCGAAGCCACTACTGCGTTGTCTTGGCTGTGTGCTTAGGGTCGTTGTCCTGTTGGAAGGTGAACCTTCGAACCTTTCCCCCAGACGTGACGCTTGGCATTCAGGCCAAAGAGTTCAATCTTGGTTTCATCAGACCAGATAATCTTGTTTATCATGGTCTTTAGGACTAACTTCTTGTTTCTCATGGTCTGAGTCCTTTTGGCAAACTCCAAGGGGGCTGTCATGTGTCTTTATACTGAGGAGTGGCTTCCATCTGGCCACTCTACCATAAAAGGTCTGATTGGTGGAGTGCTGCAGAGATGGTTGTCCAGAGGAACTCTGGAGCTCTGTCAGAGTGACCATCAGGTTCTTGGTCACCTCCCTGATCGTTTGGACGGGCAGCCAGCTCTAGGAAGTCTTGGTGGTTCTAAAATTCTTCCATTTCAGAATGATGGAGGCCACTGTGCTCTTGGGGACCTTCAATGCTGCATACCTTTTTTGGTACCCCTCCCCAGATCTCGACACAATCCTGTCTCTGAGCTCTACGGACAATTCCTTCGATCTCATAGCTTGGTTTTTTGCTCTGACATGCACTGTCAACTGTGGGACCTTATATAGACAGGTGTGTGCCTTTCCAAATCATGTCCAATCAATTGAATTAACACAGGTGGACTCCAATCAAGTTGTAGAAACATCTCAAGGATGATCAATGGAAACAGGATGAACCTGAGCTCAAGTTCAAGTCTCATAGCAAAGAGTCTGAATACTTATGTAAATACGTGTTTTTTACTTTTATAAATTAGCAAAAATAACAAAAACGTTTTGCTTTGTCATTATGGGGTATTGTGATGTCATTATGGGGTATTGTGATGTCATTATGGGGTATTGTGTGTAGATTGCTGAGGAATTGTTTAAAAAAAGGAAAAAGTCAAGGGGTCTGAATACTTTCCGAAGGCACCGTCACATTGCCTAAACAGCAAGTATCACACTTGATTTTTCTGAAGGTAAAAGTTCTATACAGATTTTTATTAAGATGAGTAACTTACTACAGCTCTTTTATTTTTGTTCCCATTGGTTCTGTTCAGGTTGATGTGTATCCAGATAGACATTGGTTCTGTTCAGGTTGATGTGTGTCCAGATAGACATTGGTTCTGTTCAGGCTGATGTGTGTCCAGATGGACATTGGTTCTGTTCAGGTTGATGTGTGTCCAGATAGACATTGGTTCTGTTCAGGTTGATGTGTGTCCAGATAGACATTGGTTCTGTTCAGGTTGATGTGTGTCCAGATAGACATTGGTTCTGTTCAGGTTGATGTGTATCCAGATAGACATTGGTTCTGTTCAGGCTGATGTGTGTCCAGATGGACATTGGTTCTGTTCAGGTTGATGTGTGTCCAGATAGACATTGGTTCTGTTCAGGTTGATGTGTATCCAGATAGACATTGGTTCTGTTCAGGCTGATGTGTGTCCAGATGGACATTGGTTCTGTTCACGTTGATGTGTGTCCAGATGGACATTGGTTCTGTTCAGGTTGATGTGTGTCCAGATAGACATTGGTTCTGTTCAGGCTGATGTGTGTCCAGATAGACATTGGTTCTGTTCAGGCTGATGTGTGTCCAGATAGACATTGGTTCTGTTCAGGCTGATGTGTGTCCAGATAGACATTGGTCCTGTTCAGGCTGATGTGTGTCCAGATAGACATTGGTCCTGTTCAGGCTGATGTGTGTCCAGATAGACATTGGTTCTGTTCAGGCTGATGTGTGTCCAGATAGACATTGGTCCTGTTCAGGCTGATGTGTGTCCAGATATACATTGGTTCTGTTCAGGCTGATTGCTGATGTGTGTCCAGATAGACATTGGTTCTGTTCAGGCTGATTGCTGATGTGTGTCCAGACAGACATGGGTTCTGTTCAGGCTGATTGCTGATGTGTATCCAGATAGACATTGGTTCTGTTCAGGCTGATTGCTGATGTGTGTCCAGACAGACATTGGTTTTGTTCAGGCTGATTGCTGATGTGTATCCAGACAGACATTGGTTCTGTTCAGGTTGATGTGTATCCAGATGGACATTGGTCCTGTTCAGGCTGATTGCTGATGTGTATCCAGATAGACATTGGTTATGTTCAGGCTGATGTGTATCCAGATGGACATTGGTTCTGTTCAGGCTGATTGCTGATGTGTGTCCAGACAGACATGGGTTCTGTTCAGGCTGATTGCTGATGTGTATCCAGATAGACATTGGTTATGTTCAGGCTGATGTGTATCCAGATGGACATTGGTTCTGTTCAGGTTGATGTGTATCCAGATAGACATTGGTTCTGTTCAGGCTGATTGCTGATGTGTGTCCAGACAGACATGGGTTCTGTTCAGGCTGATTGCTGATGTGTATCCAGATAGACATTGGTTATGTTCAGGCTGATGTGTATCCAGATGGACATTGGTTCTGTTCAGGTTGATGTGTATCCAGATAGACATTGGTTCTGTTCAGGCTGATTGCTGATGTGTGTCCAGACAGACATTATTTACATGTCAGTTTATTTCAATGATGATTCCCATCAGAAGATACGATCTCTTGTTTTGATCGAGTGTCTCTACAAGGGGTGGTATGTATGAAGACATGTAACATATATGAAATATGTTTTAAGTGAAGAAAGTGATTTGCAAGGAATGAATTATGACCTGCATCCTAAATGGCACCATATTCCCTACGTAGTGCACTTCTTTTGAACAGGACCCATAGGGCACTGGTTAAAAGTAGTGCACTATATAGGGAATAGGTATTGGTACACAGCCATGATGAAATGTAGGAATCTAAACTGTTGTTTCGCTCATATGATGTACGAAGGAAGAAACTGGAAGTTGAATGAGTGACACAACAATGTCCATTTTTATTTTCCTTATAAACACCTAGAACTGAGGAAACAGACCAGCTCACTAAAAGTAGTTTTTCTTCTCTTCAACATAAATATGCAGACTTCCTTTTGAAAACGGAATCACAACGCAAAAACGTCACCCTATTCCCTACGTAGTGCACTACTTTTGACCAGGGCTCTGGTGCACTAGGGATCAGGATGGCAGACAGGTTCAGAGTCATTTTCTAAAGACATTTTTCAGACTCAAGTGACTGTCTTTTCTCTCGCAACCACAAAACACGAGGGACAACAACAACAACAACAAAGGAAAAGATGAGGCAACACCATGTTTTCTTAAAGCATTTCCAATAATATGAAACCCAAACAGTTATTTTGTGTTAATAATACAGCTTTATCCAGCAAATAAAAAGCACTTTGGTCATCTTCACACAGACTGAGCCACGCCAACAAGTACCAAGCAATAACAACTACAATGGTTTGTGTGTGACATTGAAACATGTGACATTGTTTCTATACACTACTTTAAAGTGCACCTTTTCAGGCATTCTGAAATGTAGCGACGAACATCGACTGTGTGAACAGCGACTAAGACCCGGGAC
Organism: Oncorhynchus mykiss; assembly: GCF_013265735.2. Lineage (NCBI taxonomy): Eukaryota > Metazoa > Chordata > Actinopteri > Salmoniformes > Salmonidae > Oncorhynchus > Oncorhynchus mykiss. The sequence goes on along the minus strand of NC_048579.1, from coordinate 72,849,556 downwards.
CTCTTTGTTCTAACTATAATACAAACACGTTGTGTGTTGAGCTACGAGTTATTGCTTGAAATACAGTCTAACCACTGAAACAACTCAAATGCTCCGTGAGAAAACCATGCAACGTAAAACAGGAAACAAGGGAAGGAGGGCGAGAAAAAGCAACATGTTGACGAGGTTGTGATGACGGCTCACAGGCCTGAATAGCAGTATTTCAACCAGACTGCACACGTCACTGTGTCTGGTTTTTCAAAATAGGGTTGGGAGTACAGAAGCCAATACTGAATGGTATCACCATAAAAGGTCGCGACCCCACTCCCTCAGGGTCTCAGTATGTAAGAAACACATTTTCATTACAGACTTGTACAAGTGTGTACCAGGACAAACATAAGCACCCCCCCAAAATGATCATTATACGAGTAACTTAGTTACCCATGTTCAGTCACACATCGTTTAGTTTGGGCTAGCGGGCCTGGATGTCTCAATTTGACATACAGAATACTAACCCAGATATGTTGGCTAGGTTTACATATTCCCATCCACCCAGTACAGTACCTCCCATCCACCCAGTATAGTACTGTACATCCCTTCTAGCCAATACAGTACAGTACCTCCCATCTAGCCAGTACAGTACATCCCATCCACCCAGTACAGTACAGTACATCCCTTCTAGCCAATACAGTACCTCCCATCTAGCCAGTACAGTACAGTCCACCCATCTAGCCAGTATAGTACCTCCCATCCAGCCAGTACAGTACCTCCCGTCTAGCCAATACAGTACAGTACACCCCATCTAGCCAGTATAGTTCTCCCATCCAGCCAGTACAGTACCTCCCATCCAGCCAGTACAGTACCTCCCATCTAGCCAGTACAGTACCTCCCATCTAGCCAGTACAGTACCTCCCATCTAGGCAGTACAGTACCTCCCATCTAGGCAATACAGTACAGTACCTCTTCTAGCCAATAGAGTACAGTACCTCCCATCTAGCCGGTACAGTACATTACCTCCCATCCAGCCAGTACAGTACCTCCCATCTAGCCAATACAGTACAGTACCTCCCATCTAGCCAATACAGTACAGTACCTCCCATCTAGCCAATACAGTACAGTACCTCCCATCTAGCCAATACAGTACAGTACCTCCCATCTAGCCAATACAGTACAGTACCTCCCATCTAGCCAGTACAGTACCTCACCTATTTTCTCACCAATCATTTGAGTGATGTGTTGTGTTTTATCCTGCCTCTATCTCTCCACTACAGCCGTCACTTAGCTTATCATTAGAAACGCCAAACACACAGAAACATTGTTCGTCTATTCTGAACTTTGGTGTACTGTTGTTGTCGTCAAAAGCAACAACAAAAAAAGCCTACATTGAATTGACCAGAAAGTACAACCTGTTTGTGTGTATGTAGGCTTTAAAACACATGATGATTATTACAGTCCGTCTACGATCGGAAACAACAACTCGTTGCAGTTCTCACAGTGAAATGACTGCGTTTGTGTGTCACAGTCAACAAACTAAACAGCTGCATTATAATGCACATTGTCCTTACTAGTCTGAAGGGATGGAACTCTTTTACCTTTTTAACTGAATTGTCATCTTGCTGTGTTTTGATCCCGTCCCTCTGAGAACACAAAACCTGTATAGCTTAATTAAAATAACATTTTGTAACTTTTTCCAACAACAACAAAATAAAAAAATACTGAAAGGGTAAAATAAATATATCTTGAATTGCACAAGTGAAATGTAAGCACTCCGTTATGAACTCTGAGAATGGGGCTGTTTGTCCGTCAGACCATAGATACAGGGAAGCCCAGTCAGTCCGTGAGCGAAAGGACAACAGCGCCCCTGTGTGGTGAGAGAATGTATCACATCTTCCAGAGCCAGCTGTGACCTGATCAGCTTACTGTCATGATTTGATCTTCCAGAGCTGAGGACAGAAAGGTGTGGTAAGTTCTTCCTTCATACTGATATCTACACACTCAACAAATCAACTCCATTTCATTTCAAATAAACTGGTGTATAAGTACTAGTACTACACACACACACACACACACACACACACCACACACACACACACACACCCATGTGTTACCTTCAGGTTGAAGCCCAGTAGGTCACTGATGACCCCGGACACAGCAGACAGGATGACCACCTGGGTGATGTTGTAGAGCAGAGGGTTCATCGTCAGACCATACAGCCTGAACGGAGCATCCAACTCCTGGGGAGTGAGAGGAGGTAGGAGGGGGAGAAATGGAGGGGGGAGGGTGGAGATGGAGGGAGGGGGAGAAATGGAAGGGGGGAGGGTAGAGATGGAGGGAGAGATTAATAATGGAGATAAGATGAGAAAGAGAGAGAGAACAAATAGAGATGGAGGGAGGGGGAGAGATTAATAATGGAGATAAGATGAGAAAGAGAACAAATAGAGATGGAGGGAGGGGGAGAGATTAATAATGGAGATAAGATGAGAAAGAGAGAGAGAACAAATAGAGATGGAAGGAGGGGGAGAGATTAATAATGGAGATAAGATGAGAAAGAGAGAGAGAACAAATAGAGATGGAGGGAGAGATTAATAATGGAGATAAGAGAGAGAGAACAAATAGAGATGGAGGGAGGGGGAGAGATTAATAATGGAGATAAGATGAGAAAGAGAGAACAAATAGAAATGAGGGAGGGGGAGAGATTAATAATGGAGATAAGATGAGAAAGAGAGAGAGAACAAATAGAGATGGAGGGAGGGGGAGAGATTAATAATGGAGATAAGATGAGAAAGAGAGAACAAATAGAGATGAGGGAGGGGGAGAGATTAATAATGGAGATAAGATGAGAAAGAGAGAGAGAACAAATAGAGATGGAGGGAGGGGGAGAGATTAATAATGGAGATAAGATGAGAAAGAGAGAGAGAACAAATAGAGATGGAGTTTGCCGTACCTTCAACAGCTTGGTGGCCAGCTTCAGTACGTTGTTGACTAATGTCAAATCCTCCTTCTTGTTTGGTTTCTTCTCCATCTTCAGGTACAGATTAATCTGGTGAAAACAGCTAGTCAATAGAAGTTGAGCCTTAAAGGACATATCCTCCCCAAACCACTCATTCCTTTCATTTACAGTGTTAAATTACACTAACATGTGAGAATATTATTGTGAATCAATGTTTCATTTTGGCGTTATAATAAGGTTGGTGGCAACATGGAAAATAGTTGTGGAAATCTGTTGCAGCTCAAGTTGACTACAAGATCCACAATGCAATGCTCTCCCCATGGGCTGGCTGGCTGGCTATATACCAAGCAAACACACAATGTATACCAAAGACAATATCAGCATGTAAAGTAGCCAGTTAGCTTTAAACTCGCCCACAATCTCACCATGTTTAATCTGCAGATGGAGTCTAACATTCGCAACGGCAGATATACTTTTGAGGAGATGGGAAACGTTGCCTGTGCTATGTCAATGCGATGCATTCTGGGTGATTCTGGGACAAGGAGCGCTCTCCTTCACGGAGTGAATGAGTCTATTGGGCTCTATCTCAAAACCCCGAAATCAGCACGAATTTCGTCAACAATAAGTACATCATTACAAATAATTTTCAATATGGGAGATAATTAACTTGCCATCTGTAATATCGTATACATTTGGAATCGTGGAGAATAGGTACGTTCTCGACAAATGCGCGATTAGCTTAGCAACCGGGTTACGCAGCATGACAACGTGAACGCGATTGGTCGACGGTCTACTGGTTGGGGCGTTATAATATCTTCTATCTCTGCCATGCAATGCACCCTGGACTAAAGAGGCAGACAAATATACTAGACCCTGCATTAAATTACACATTTCTCAAGGTAGAAATATAGCAAAAAATATGATCAATGGCTCATTCGAGAGAAGACATCCTCCCAAGTTAAAACATAGGCCAGTATTGAAATCTGACATGTATGATAGATGTTTTCGCGATCTAAAAGTCATATTCCTATTAACTTCCAGTGTAGTGAGAGCGACTTTATCACGGTGCTACTTTTACCGGCCTGCTTGAACGCCAATAACTCATAAACACATGAAAACATGAAATGACCCAGGGAGACGATAGAACATCACTCGGAGGTGCACAAAAACAATATAACATTAAAAATAGATGAACCTTTTGTCACTTAAAATGTGTGTTCCTATGTAACTACACAAGTTAGCAAGTGTGGTACATCTGCTAGTTCTTCCCCCGTATTAATTGGCGAACTTCCAAAGTCTTGCTATAACGATACCAGTTGCGTGTGTACCTCCCTCCATGCCTGTCTACCTGTTCTGTCAGTAAGATGGAGGTGTTGCTGGTCTCTGAGCCTGTCTACCTGTTCTGTCAGTAAGATGGAGGTGTTGCTGGTCTCTGAGCCTGTCTACCTGTTCTGTCAGTAAGATGGAGGTGTTGCTGTACTTCTTGCTGGTCTCTGAGCCTGTCTACCTGTTCTGTCAGTAAGATGGAGGTGTTGCTGGTCTCTGAGCCTGTCTACCTGTTATGTCAGTAAGATGGAGGTGTTGCTGTACTTCTTGCTGGTCTCTGAGCCCGTCTACCTGTTCTGTCAGTAAGATGGAGGTGTTGCTGGTCTCTGAGCCTGTCTACCTGTTCTGTCAGTAAGATGGAGGTGTTGCTGGTCTCTGAGCCTGTCTACCTGTTCTGTCAGTAAGATGGAGGTGTTGCTGTACTTCTTGCTGGTCTCTGAGCCTGTCTACCTGTTCTGTCAGTAAGATGGAGGTGTTGCTGGTCTCTGAGCCTGTCTACCTGTTCTGTCAGTAAGATGGAGGTGTTGCTGTACTTCTTGCTGGTCTCTGAGCCTGTCTACCTGTTCTGTCAGTAAGATGGAGGTGTTGCTGTACTTCTTGCTGGTCTCTGAGCCTGTCTACCTGTTCTGTCAGTAAGATGGAGGTGTTGCTGTACTTCTTGCTGGTCTCTGAGCCTGTCTACCTGTTCTGTCAGTAAGATGGAGGTGTTGCTGTACTTCTTGCTGGTCTCTGAGCCCAGGGTAACAAAGCGGAGCAGGAAGAGAGACAGAGAGGAACACCAGATCACCAGCTCCCAGTTATAGTGACACTCCAGGAAGGTGTGGTGGATATGGAGCAACTACAGGGAGGAGGAGAGAAGAGCTTGTTTTAACGCTCGTCCCACTCAAACAGACAGAATAACAGGTGAAACAGCATTCACACCGTTACCAACTGTATTAGAGCATAACAGACAAGGACTGTAGCAGGCTGAAAATGGTGACTCACGCTGACCTGAGCACAGCAGATGAAGACGACGGAGAGGGTGAGGAGGAAGGCAGAGGACACGATCACATCCACCGACCGCTGAGGACCCCTTCTCTGCAACGCACATTTTAAATACTTTAGTTGGACAAACACACTTATCCACTCACGTCTATCGCACACAACACATCTCCTCATGGACACAGAGGGGAGGTTCAGGTAGGCATGATGGAACAACAACACATCTCCTCATAGACACAGAGGGGAGGTTCAGGTAGGCATGATGGAACAACACATCTCCTCATAGACACAGAGGGGAGGTTCAGGTAGGCATGATGGAACAACAACACATCTCCTCATGGACACAGAGTGGAGGTTTAGGTAGACATGATGGAACAACACATCTCATGGACACAGAGGGGAGGTTCAGGTAGGCATGATGGAACAACACATCTCATGGACACAGAGGGGAGGTTCAGGTAGGCATGATGGAACAACACATCTCATGGACACAGAGGGGAGGTTCAGGTAGGCATGATGGAACAACACATCTCATAGACACAGAGGGGAGGTTCAGGTAGGCATGATGGAACAACACATCTCCTCATGGACACAGAGGGGAGGTTCAGGTAGGCATGATGGAACAACACATCCCCTCATAGACACAGAGGGGAGGTTCAGGTAGGCATGATGGAGCAACAACACATCTCATAGACACAGAGGGGAGGTTCAGGTAGGCATGATGGAACAACACATCTCCTCATGGACACAGAGGGGAGGTTCAGGTAGGCATGATGGAGCAACAACACATCTCATAGACACAGAGGGGAGGTTCAGGTAGGCATGATGGAACAACACATCCCCTCATAGACACAGAGGGGAGGTTCAGGTAGGCATGATGGAGCAACAACACATCTCATAGACACAGAGGGGAGGTTCAGGTAGACATGATGGAACAACACATCTCATAGACACAGAGGGGAGGTTCAGGTAGACATGATGGAACAACACATCCCCTCATAGACACAGAGGGGAGGTTCAGGTAGGCATGATGGAACAACACATCCCCTCATAGACACAGAGGGGAGGTTCAGGTAGGCATGATGGAACAACACATCCCCTCATAGACACAGAGGGGAGGTTCAGGTAGACATGATGGAACAACACATCCCCTCATAGACACAGAGGGGAGGTTCAGGTAGACATGATGGAACAACACATCTCATAGACACAGAGGGGAGGTTCAGGTAGGCATGATGGAACAACACATCTCCTCATAGACACAGAGGGGAGGTTCAGGTAGGCATGATGGAACAACACATCTCATAGACACAGAGGGGAGGTTCAGGTAGACATGATGGAACAACACATCCCCTCATAGACACAGAGGGGAGGTTCAGGTAGGCATGATGGAACAACACATCTCCTCATGGACACAGAGGGGAGGTTCAGGGAGGCATGATGGAACAACACATCTCCTCATGGACACAGAGGGGAGGTTCAGGTAGGCATGATGGAACAACAACACATCTCATGGATACAGAGGGGAGGTTCAGGTAGGCATGATGAAACAACAACCAGTTGGAGAACATAGAACACACCTTGAGATATGAGCGCAGAGAGAGCCACATCTTAATGTTCTGGACTTTCTTCAGACGGAAGTGAGGCACCTCCGACTTCCTGGCTCGCCGTGCCGACGTCAGGTGACCAAACAGCTTGGCGAATAGCAGCCTCTGTCAGGTCCAACACACACACACACACGTGTAAGTGATAAGACCTTTAGAAATAAAACGTCTTCAGAATGTCTTCATGTAACAATCAATGGTCAATATTGATCTGTAATTAAGATGAAAGAACCTGGAAAACACACACACACCTGTTTGTATGTCCTCTCGGCCACGCTGAGCAGGAAGAAGAAGAGCCAGATGAGACAGACGCGCACCATGAAGCTGAGCGTTACCATGGTGATCACCATGACGTCGGAGGAGGAGCCGAACGCCACAGAGATGAGCTCATTGGCTGAGAGCTGCGTCAGCTGTTCCAGGTCCTTGTACTGAGACAGCCTGTAGGCGAAGGGCGTCAGGCCCAGAGTCACTGACACCAGGTTACCAAAGACCTGGTAGCCAATACCTGGGGTGTACAGGTTGACCTGGAGGAAGGTAGAGATGGAGAGACGGGAGGGAGAGATGGAGAGGGGTGGAGAGAGGGGGGGGAGACAAGAGATGGAGAGACGGGAGGGAGGGAGAAGGGAGGAGAGACAGGAGAGATAGATGGAGGGAAAGAGATAAAGAGACAGGAGAGAGACAGGCATTATTTCTCTCTTTCATGTCATCGGTTATAGAGTTATAGAGAATGTAAAGTGATCTGAGAGAAACGTGGTATCTATAATATATACATATATAAGTGCCTTCCAATATCATGGAGTCCAATCTGCATTCATTAACATTCTAGTTGAGAAAACTCTCCCAGGTGGCTGATGGAGGTCTGTTCCCGGTCTTCCATTGTAAAGTGTTACAGGCCACACCAGATGTCATCCCTGACAACAGTATCAAGGCCCTGGCTGTTACTCACCCTGTTCATGATCATACCGCTGATCTCCAGGACAGACATGTCAGCCTTCTTACAGTCGTTCCCCTCCCAGACGATGGCACTGACCCGCTCCAGACCTGGGTTGGTGCTGTGTAGCCACGTATGACCCTGTAGAGGACACAACTAGATCAACACAACAACTACTGTTACACGCTGAGGGTTTGAGGCTGATCATCCTCATCGACAAGGTCAATATGACCACGGTTACCACGGTTACGTCAGAACACACAGTGACAACAAAAACAGATAAATAGGAACATTCATGCTACCACCAAAACCTCTTCATTAATGTTGCCAGCATTTTATTGCAAGCTCAGTCCCACACTTACCCCCTCCTTCTCTAACCTTTGACCTTTGATCTCTAACCCCTGATAAACAGGGTGAAAGGGTCATCTCTGTTCTCCTTGGTAGCAAGGCAGACTGCAGCTCCCTCTCCCTCTGGTAAACCCTAACATCACACGTCTAACCCTAACTCCTAACCTTTGACCTCTAACCCACCTGGTGAAAGGGGTCATCTCTGTACTCCTTGGTAGCAGGGCAGACTGCAGCTCCCTCTCCCTCTGTCAAACCCTAACATCACACGTCTAACCCTAACTCCTAACCTTTGACCTCTAACCCACCTGGTGAAAGGGGTCATCTCTGTACTCCTTCTTGGTAGCAGGGCAGACTGCAGCTCCCTCTCCCTCTGTCTCGCTGGTGCATGAGGAGCGACACTCAGCACAGTGCAGGAAGTCCTCCCACAGCAGGTCCTCTGTCTCTGACTCGTGTCTGGTGCTCTCTGAGTCCTGGGTCCGCAGGCTGGAGCACCGAGAACTACAGCTGGTACCGGACTTAGGAGTCTCCTAGAGAGAGGGGGGGGGGTGAGTGTGTGTGTGTGTAGGGGGTGGAAATGTGTGTGTGTGTGATGTAGCTAAGTGTACCCACACGTTGAGAGCGTGTCTATGAACTGTATGTGTGTGTGTGTGTACAGTTGAAGTCGGAAGTTTACATACACCTTAGCCAAATACATTTAAACTCAGTTATTCACAATTCCTGACATTTAATCTTAGTAAAAATTCCCTGTCTTAGGTCAGTTAGGATCACCACTTTATTGTAAGAATGTGAAATGTCAGAATATCAGTAGAGAGAATTATTTATTTCAGCTTTTATTTCACATTCCCAGTGGGTCAGAAGTTTACATACACTCAATTATTATTTGGTAGCATTGCCTTTAAATTGTTTAACATGGGTCAAACGTTTCGGGTAGCCTTCCACAAGCTTCCCACAATAAGTTGGGTGAATGTTGGCCCATTCCTCCTGACAGAGCTGGTGTAACTGAGTCAGGTTTGTAGGCCTCCTTGCTCGAACATGCTTTTTCTCAAAAAGTACGATCTTTGTCCCCATGTGCAGTTGCAAACTGTAGTCTGGCTTTTTTTATAGCGGTTTTGGAGCAGTGGCTTCTTCCTTGCTGAGTGGCGTTTCAGGTTATGTCGATATAGGACTCGTTTTTACTGTGGATATATATACTTTTGTACCTGTTTCCTCCAGCATCTTCACAAGGTCCTTTGCTGTTGTTCTGGGATTGATTTGCACTTTTCGCACCAAAGTACGTTCATCTCTAGGAGACAGAACGCGTCTCCTTCCTGAGCGGTATGATGGCTGTGTGGTCCCATGATGTTTATACTTGCGTACTATTGTTTGTACAGATGAACGTGGTGCCTTCAGGCTTTTGGAAATTGCTCCCAAGGATGAACCAGATTTGTGGAAGTCTACAATGTTTTATCTGAGGTCTTGGCTGATTTCTTTTGATTTACCCATGATGTCAAGCAAAGAGTCACTGAGTTTGAAGGTAGGCCTTGAAATACATCCACAGGTACACCTCCAATTGAATCAAATTATGACAATTAGCCTATCAGAAGCTTCTAATGCCATGACATCATTTTATAGAATTTTCCAAGCTGTTTAAAAGCCCAGTCAACTTAGTGTATGTAAACTTCTGACCCACTGGAATTGTGATACAGTGAATTATAAGTGAAATAATATGTCAGTAAACAATAGTTGGAATAATGACTTGTGTCAGGCACAAAGTAGATGTTCTAACCGACTTGCCAAAACTACAGTTTGTTAACAAGACATTTGTGGATTGGTTTAAAAATGAGTTTTAATGACTCCAACCTAAGTGTATGTAAACTTCCAACTTCAACTGTATGTAAGTGTATGTATGTACAGTGGGGCAAAAAAGTATTTAGTCAGCCACCAATTGTGCAAGTTCTCCACCTTAAAAAGTTGAAACTATGACAGACAAAATGAGGGAAAAAAATCCAGAAAATCCCATTGTAGGATTTTTAATGAATTTATTTGCAAATTATGGTGGAAAATAAGTATTTGGTCAATAACAAAAGTTTATCTCAATACTTTGTTATATACCCTTTGTTGGCAATGACAGAGGTCAAACGTTTTCTGTTAAGTCTTCACAAGGTTTTCACACACTGTTGCTGGTATTTTGTCCCATTCCTCCATGCAGATCTCCTCTAGAGCAGTGATGTTTTGGGGCTGTTGCTGGGCAACAGGGACTTTCAACTCCCTCCAAAGACTTTCTATGGGGTTGAGATCTGGAGACTGGCTAGGCCACTCCAGGACCTTGAAATGCTTCTTACGAAGCCACTCCTTCGTTGCCCGGGCGGTGTGTTTGGGATCATTGTCATGCTGAAAGACCCAGCCACGTTTCATCTTCAATGCCCTTGCTGATGGAAGGAGGTTTTCACTCAAAATCTCACGATACATGGCCCCATTCATTCTTTCCTTTACACGGATCAGTCGTCCTGGTCCCTTTGCAGAAAAACAGCCCCAAAGCATGATGTTTCCACCCCCATGCTTCACAGTAGGTATGGTGTTCTTTGGATGCAACTCAGCATTCTTTGTACTCCAAACACGATGAGATGAGTTTTTACCAAAAAGTTATATTTTGGTTTCATCTGACCATATGACATTCTCCCAATCTTCTTCTGGATCATCCAAATGCTCTCTAGCAAACTTCAGACGGGCCTGAACATGTACTGGCTTAAGCAGGGGGACACGTCTGGCACTGCAGGATTTGAGTCCCTGGCGACGTAGTGTGTTACTCATGGTAGGCTTTGTTACTTTGGTCCCAGCTCTCTGTGACTGTTTGAGGTTGTGGACAGGTGTCTTTTATACTGATAACAAGTTCAAACAGGTGCCATTAATACAGGTAACGAGTGGAGGACAGAGGAGCCTCTTAAAGAAGAAGTTACAGGTCTGTGAGAGCCAGAAATCTTGCTTGTTTGTAGGTGACCAAATACTTATTTTCCCCCATAATTTGCAAATAAATTCCTTAAAAATCCCACAATGTGATTTTCTGGATTTTTTTATAGTCATAGTTGAAGTGTACCTATTATGAAAATTACAGGCCTCTCATCTTTTTAAGTGGGAGAACTTGCACAATTGGTGGCTGACTAAATACTTTTTTGCCCCACTGTATGTATGTATGTATGTATGTATGTATGTATGTAAGTGTGTAAGTGTGTGTGTGTGTGTGTATGCAAGTGTGTGTGTATGTATGTACTGTATGTAAGTGTGTGTGTATGATGTACAGTATGTACTGTATGTAAGTGTGTGTGTATGATGTACAGTATGTACTGTATGTAAGTGTGTGTGTGTATGATGTACAGTATGTACTGTATGTAAGTGTATGTATGTACTGTATGTATGTGTGTGTCGCTGTGCATGTCTCTGTGTGAGTGTGACCAACCTGGGTAGTGTGGAGGTCACCCACCTCAGTGTTGATGGCGTAGTGTTTCTTGTAGTGATGTGGTTTCCTGTTGCGCAGCGTGCAGTCGCTGCTGACGCGCTCTACGCCCCTACGGATGGCGGTGTAGGACGCTTCAGGATCCTCCTCACTAGACGCCTCATCAGACATGTTCTCCACACCCACACCACGGCTCTGGGTCTCCTGGGAGGAAGACAGATTGGACAGATTCCTACTTTCAGACTACAGACTAGCAAGTGTATAGTCTGTTTATACATGGTTAAACTCACCTGTTTCAGGACAGGTGCGTGTGTGTGTGTGTATTAGCTACCTTGTTTACCTGCTGACGGAGAGCAGTAGCAGTGTGTTGTGTGGTGGTGGTGTGTGTGTTACCTTGTTGTTTACCTCAGCAAGATGGCGCCGATAGAGATGGCAGTTTCGCTTTTAGTCCCTAGGAAACTGTGCAGTATTTCGTTTTTTTTTAATGTATTATTTCTTACATTGTTAGCCCAGAAAACCTTAAGTGTTATTACATACAGCCGGGAAGAACTATTGGATATCAGAGAGACGTCAACTTACCAGCACAACCGGCACTACGACCAGGAATACGACTTTCCCAAAGCGGATCCTTTGTCTGCACCTCCCAGGGCATTTGAACTGATTCCAGAGGCCGACCCAAAGCAACGCCGTCAGAGGAGAGGGTGCCGGAGCGGTCTTCTAGTGAGGCTTCGGATGCGCACACACCACCCAACGCTTCCGAGTACATTACTCGCTAATGTCCGGTCCCTAGTTAACGAAGAAGACGAGATCAGGGCAAGAGTTGCTTTCCAAAGAGATATCCGGGATTGTAACATGCTCTTCATGTTTCAAGAAAACATGGCTAGCTGTCCGTACAGCAAACGGTATTTTCAGTGCATCGCGCCGACAGGAATCAACAGCTCTCCGGTAAGAAGAAGGGCGGGGGTGTGTGTTTCATGATTAACGACTCATGGTGTAATTGTATCAACATACAAGAACTCAAGTCCTTTTGTTCCCCTGACTTAGAATTCCTCACAATCGAATGCCGACCGTATTATCTCCCAAGAGAACTCTCCTCGGTTATCGTCACAGCCGTGTATATCCCCCCCGCAAACGGATACCACGACGCCCATCAGGGAACTTCACTGGACTTTATGCAAACTGGAAACCATATATCCTGAGGCTGCATTTATTGTAGCTGTGGATTTTAACAAAGCTAATTTGAGAACAAGGCTACCTAAACTCTATCAGCATATCGATTGCAGTACATGAGCGAGTAACACGCTCGACCATTGCTACTCTAACTTCTGCAATGCGTACAAGGCCCTGTCCTCCTTTTGGCAAATCTGACCATGACTCCATCTTGTTGCTCCCCTCCTATAGGCAGAAACTAAAACAGGAAGTGCCCGTGCTTAGGTCTATCCAACGCTGGTCTGACCAATTGGATTCCAAGCTTCAAGATTGCTTCGATCACGTGGACTGGGATATGTTCCGGGTAGCCTCAGACAATAACATTGAAGTATACGCTGACTCGGTGAGCGAGTTTATAAGGAAGTGTATAGGAGATGTTGTACCCACTGTGACTGAAACTTTCCCAAACCAGAAACCGTGGATTGATGGCAGCATTCGCTGCTGAAAGCACGTACCCCCGCATTTTATCATGGCAAGGCAACTGGAAACACGGCCAATACAAACAGTGTAGTTATTCCCTCCGTAAGGCAATCAAACAAGCAAAGCGTCAGTATGGAGACAAAGTGGAATCGCAATTCAACGGCTCAAACACGAGACGTATGAGGCAGGGTCTACAGACAATCATGGATTACAAAAAGAAAACCAGCCCCGTCGCGGACATCGACATCTTGCTTCCAGACAAATTAAACAACTTCTTTGCGCGCTTTGAGGACAATACAGAGCCACCGACACAGCCCGCTACCAAAGACTGTGGGCTCTCCTTCTCCGTGGCCGACGTGAGTAAAACATTTAAATGTGTTAACCCTCGCAAGGCTGCCTGCCCAGACGGCATCCCTTACCGCCTCCTCAGAGCATGCGCAGACCAGCTGGCTGGTGTGTTTACGCTTACCGCCCCAATAGGTCCACGGACAATGCAATCGCCATCACACTGCACACTGCCCTATCCCATCTGGACAAGAGGAATACTTTTGTAGGAATGCTGTTTATTGACTACAGCTCAGCATTCAACACCATAGTACCCTCCAAACTCGTCCTTAAGCTTGAGACCCTGAGTCTCGACCCCGCCCTGTGCAACTGGGTACTGGACTTCCTGACTGGCCGCCCCCAGGTGGTGAAGGTAGGAAACAACATCTCCACTCCGCTGATCCTCAACACTGAGGCCCCACAACGGTGCTTTCTGAGCCCTCTCCTGTACTCCCTGTTCACCCATGACTGCGAGGCCATGCACGCCTACAGTGGTAGGCTTGATTACCAACAATGACGAGATGGCCTACAAGGAGGAGGTGAGGGCCCTCGGAGTGTGGTGTCAGGAAAATAACCTCTCTCTCAATGTCAGCAAAACAAAAGAGATGATCGTGGACTTCAGGAAACAGCAAAGGGAGCACCACCCTATCCACATCGACGGGACAGCAGTGGAGAAGGTGGAAAGTCTGGTACGGCATCTGCACCGCCCACAAACGCAGGGCTCTCCAGAGGGTAGTGAGGTCTGCACCGCCCACAAACGCAGGGCTCTCCAGAGGGTGGTGAGGTCTGCACCACCCACAAACGCAGGGCTCTCCAGAGGGTAGTGAGGTCTGCACCGCCCACAAACGCAGGGCTCTCCAGAGGGTGGTGAGGTCTGCACCGCCCACAAACGCAGGGCTCTCCAGAGGGTAGTGAGGTCTGCACTGCCCACAAACGCAGGGCTCTCCAGAGGGTAGTGAGGTCTGCACCGCCCACAAACGCAGGGCTCTCCAGAGGGTAGTGAGGTCTGCACAACGCATCACCGGGGGCAAACTACCTGCCCCCCAGGACACCTACAAAACCCGATTTCACAGGAAGGCAAAAAAGATCATCAAGGACAACAACCACCCGAGCCACTGCCTGTTCACCCCGCTATCATCCAGAAGGTGAGGTCAATACAGGTGCATCAAAGCTGGGACCGAGAGACTGAAAAACAGCTTCTATCTCAAGGCCATCAGATTGTTAAACAGCCATCACTAGCACAGAGAGGCTGCTGCTCTACATACAGACTCGATATCATTGGCCACTTTAATAAATGGAACACTTGTCACTTTAATAATGTCACTTTAATAATGTTTACACATCTCGCATTACTCATCTCATATGTATATACTGTATTCTTCACTATCTATTCTTTACCATCTATTGCATCTTAGCCGTTCTGTCACTGCTCATCCATTTATTTATATACTATTATCTCATTCCTTTACTAGATTGTGTGTATTAGGTTTTCTTATGGAATCTGTTAGATATTAGGTTTTCTTATGGAATCTGTTAGATATCAGGTTTTATTGTGGAATTGTTAGATATTAGGTTTTGTTGAGGAATTGTTAGATATCAGGTTTTGTTGAGGAATTGTTAGATATTACCTGTTAGATACTGCTGCACTGTCAGATCTAAAATCACAACCATTTCGCTACACTCACAATAACATCTGCTAACCAAGTGTATGTGATTTACCTTGGTGACGGGGGGCAGTAGCAGTGTGTTGCGTGGTGGTGGTGTGTGTGTGTGTGTGTGTGTATAAATGTGTCTGTTACCTTGTTGTTTACCTTGGCGACGGGGGGCAGCAGCAGTGTGTTGAGAGGCGGGGGTGCGGCCCAACACGTCTCGTCTGACCTCAGCAGCAGGTCACAGTGGTGAGACCCTCCATCATGGAGCTGTAGCCCCTCCTCACTACTCTTACAGGTTATCCTCCCGTCCAGAGACACATAGCCATTATCTGTCTCTGTGGACTTGTCTATGGACAGCTTGGACTTCTTCGACCTGAGGGGAGAGATGGAGGGGGAGGTTAAAGGGGGGAGGCGGTAGAGGTGGAGAGACGGGACAGGCAGACAGTCCCAAGTCCATCCAGCATGCAGAAATCAGAACAGGACAGAATCACTTGGATCAAGTTGGTACTAATTGAAGCCATGGCAAGGGAGTAGAGAAACTAAGTTCTAAATGGGATGGGTTACTGGTGCTACTAAGCAGAATTCAAATAGAGTTGATTTGAATAGGATTAGGGGATTGGGATGACTGTCAGTGACCATTAGATTTCTGGTGTGAAAAGGTTGGATTTTTAATACTGTTTCTAGATTGAAAGACTCAAAAAACGTCCCCGGGGATCCCTTTTAACAACTATAAAGCCTTTACTGATGTTTATGCTTCGACATCGTTTGCTCCGTGCTTCTCTTGGCCATAGCTTGAATAGTTGGAACGAGCCGTAACGTTGGCAACAACAACAACAAAACAAAAGCTGCAAAATCCCTTTTTTCCACACACAGAAAAATGATAACAAAGATGGAAGACAGACCTCTCCTTTCAACATACTGTTGTCCCGTTGAGAAACCCGTGGAGACAAGTTAATAATCAAACTGACGTGGGGAAAAGCATTTGAATATGTATCTCCTCTCTGTGTGTGTGTGTCTCCAGTTAAAATATCACTGTTTAATAACGTCTTATCTCAGCCAAATAATTATCTTACCAGATAATGTTTATCATATAGTGGGAAGAATGATTTTCAGAAACATATATTTACTATGTACACTAACCGTTCAAATGTTTGGGGTCATTTAGAAATGTCCTTGTTATTGAAAGAAAAGCAGTTTTTTTTTTGTCCATTAAAATAACATCAAATTGATCAGAAATACAGTGTAGACATTGTTACTGTTGTAAATGACTATTGTAGATGGAAACGGCTGATTTTTAATGGAATATCTACATAGGCGCACAGAGTCCCATTATCAGCAACCCTCACTCCTGTGTTCCTGTAGGGTTAAAGTTGATTTTGGGGGTCTTGATTGATTATGTTGTTGTTATTACATTAGAGTGTCTAGTTCGAGAAACAGACGCCTCACAAGTCCTCAACTGGCAGCTTCATTAAATAGTACCCGCAAAACACCAGTCTCAACAGTGAAGAGGCGACTCCGGGATGCTGGCCTTCTAGGCAGAGTTCCTCTGTCCAGTGTCTGTGTTATTTTGCCCATCTTAATATTTTATTTTTATTGGCCAGTCTGAGATATGGCTTTTTCTTTGCAACTCTGCCTAGAAGGCCAGCATCACGGAGTCGCCTCTTCACTGTTGACGTTGAGACGGATGTCTCCCACTCCTCTTTCTATTCTGGTTAGGGCCAGTTTGCGCTGTTCTGTGAAGGGAGTAGTACGCAGCATTGTACGAGATATTCAGTTTCTTGGCAATTTCCCGCACGGAATAGCCTTCATTTCTCAGAACAAGAATAGACTGACGAGATTCAGAAGAAAGTTCTTTGTTTCTGGCCATTTAGAGCCTGTAATTGAACTCACAAATGCTGATGCTCCAGATACTCAACTAGTCTAAAGAAGTCCAGTTTTATTGCTTCTTTAATCAGACAACAGTTTTCAGCTGTGCTAACATAAATGCAAATAGGTTTTCCAATGATCAGTTAGCCTTTTAAAATGATAAACTTGGATTAGCTAACACAACATGCCGTTGGAACACAGGAGTTATGGTTGCTGATAATGGGACTCTGTGCGCCTATGTAGATATTCCATAAAAAAAATCTGTCGTTTCCAGCTACAATAGTCATTTACAACATGAACAATGTCTACACTGTATTTCTGATCAATTTGATGTTATTTTAATGGACAAAAAAAAGTGATTTTCTTTCAAAAACAAGGACATTTCTAAGTGACCTCAAACATTGGAACGGTAGTGTACAGGACTCCGTTCTCTCATACAATAGAAAGGGATATTTATTATTGATCAGAATCAGAATCCGGGTGGAATCCAAGGGATGTTGCAGCTATACCAGAGAGAGAGAGAGAGGGTTCTTTAGTAACCTCACGGGAGGGAAAAATACACACCGCGCTTTACAGATATCATGCCAGAAATCTCGGAAGAGAGCGATGCACAGGCTGTAAGGTGAGCCGGTGGCGGCACCGTGGCAGTGTGGGCCGCCCTCCCGGGTGTTATCAGTGGTGCTAGAGCCATCTCCTTCCCTATGTACATCCAAGTGAGCTGCCTTCCTTAGACGCCTTTGGTCCAGATCAATAAGAAAGAGGACTTAGAGAGAGAGAGAGGTCCAGACACAAATCACTGTTGTTGTGATTGAAGAAAATAAATCATTAAAATAATACCCTTTTCCATTTATTTATTTTTAAAATCACAAGAAGGAAGATAGAAAATGAATGAAAACGGTTGGTTCACTGACAGCGGTGTCTACTACATCAGGTATGGTTGTGTCTACTACATCAGGTCTGGTTGGTTCACTGACAGAGGTGTCTACTACATCAGGTATGGTTGGTTCACTGGCAGCGGTGTCTACTAGATCAGGTATGGTTGGTTCACTGGCAGCGGTGTCTACTACATCAGGTATAGTTGGTTCACTGACAGAGGTGTCTACTACATCAGGTATGGTTGGTTCACTGGCAGCGGTGTCTACTACATCAGGTATGGTTGGTTCACTGGCAGAGGTGTCTACTACATCAGGTATAGTTGGTTCACTGACAGCGGTGTCTACTACATCAGGTATGGTTGGTTCACTGGCAGAGGTGTCTACTACATCAGGTATGGTTGGTTCACTGGCAGCGGTGTCTACTACATCAGGTATGGTTGGTTCACTGGCAGAGGTGTCTACTACATCAGGTATGGTTGGTTCAATGACAGAGGTGTCTACTACATCAGGTATGGTTGGTTCACTGACAGCGGTGTCTACTACATCAGGTATAGTTGGTTCACTGGCAGAGGTGTCTACTACATCAGGTCTGGTCAGGAATGATCGAAGCAAAAACATTGACTAATATCCAGCTGCCAGAGAGACTAATATCCAGCTGCCAGAGAGACTAATATCCAGCTGCCAGAGCGACTAATATCCAGCTGCCAGAGAGACTAATATCCAGCTGCCAGAGAGACTAATATCCAGCTGCCAGAGCGACTAATATCCAGCTGCCAGAGAGACTAATATCCAGCTGCCAGAGAGACTAATATCCAGCTGCCAGAGAGACTAATATCCAGCTGCCAGAGAGACTAATATCCAGCTGCCAGAGAGACTAATATCCAGCTGCCAGAGAGACTAATATCCAGCTGCCAGAGAGACTAATATCCAGCTGCCAGAGCGACTAATATCCAGCTGCCAGAGAGACTAATATCCAGCTGCCAGAGCGACTAATATCCAGCTGCCAGAGAGACTAATATCCAGCTGCCAGAGAGACTAATATCCAGCTGCCAGAGAGACTAATATCCAGCTGCCAGAGAGACTAATATCCAGCTGCCAGAGAGACTAATATCCAGCTGCCAGAGAGACTAATATCCAGCTGCCAGAGAGACTAATGTTGATAGTAACCCGGTAGATTGGACTGTGTTCTCACAATAAACAATAACTGGAGATTTGACTAGTATTGGATTTACTGGGATTAGACTTGGAGAGCCATCATCATCGACAACGTGAAGATAGAGAGATCTGCTTGAATGGTTCATCTACTCCTACAAGAAGAGGACGGTATCAACTGTCTGGCTGACAGCTCAGCTAACAGCCCGTTTAGATCAGGCTGTTTGGACACCATTTCCCAAGGTGAGAGTCTCCAGTCACCGATGTCCACAGGTGGGGGTTGTGCTTACAGCCCAACACCGTGCAGGACATTTGGCATTTGCCAGAAAACACCAAGTTTGGCAAATTCGCCACTGGCGCCCTGTGCTCTTCACAGATGAAAGCAGGTTCACACTGAGCACATGTAACAGATGTGAAAGTCGGTAGACGCCGTGGAGAACGTTCTGCTGCCTGCAACATCCTCCAGCATGACCGGTTTGGCGGTGGATCAGTCATGGTGTTGGGTGGCATTTCTTTGGGGGGCCGCACAGCCCTCCATGTGCTCGCCAGAGGTAGCCTGACTGCCATTAGGTACCGAGATGAGATCCTTAGACCCCTTGTGAGACCATATGCTGGTGCGGTTGGCCCTGGGTTCCTCCTAATGCAAAACAATGCTAGACCTCATGTGGCTGGAGTGTGTCAGCAGTTCCTGCAAGAGGAAGGCATTGATGCTATGGACTGGCCCGCCCGTTCCCCAGACCTGAATCCAATTGAGCACATCTGGGACATCATGTCTCGCTCCATCCACCAACAGTAGTTTGACTTGTTTTAAGGACATTACATCAAAGTTGGATCAGCCTGTAGTGTGGTTTTTCACTTTAATTTTGAGTGACTCCAAATCCAGACCTCCATGGGTTGATACATTTTTGTGTGATTTTGTTGTCAGCACATTCAACTATGTAAAGAAAAAAGTATTTAATAAGAATATTTCATTCATTCAGATCTAGGATGTGTTATTTTAGTGTTCCCTTTAGTTTTTTGAGCAGTGTGTGTATATATATATATAATATAATAGCAGCTAGCAGATCCACTCAGACAATGACGAGTCAACCATGTGGTGTGGACGAGGAGGAGTTCATTCAGGTCAGTCAGGGTCATGGGGGGGGTGACTTTTGGTTTAGAGAGAGAAAACAACACAGATTTGATGTCAAATGGAGGAGGGGAAAGGAAGGAGAAAGTCGTCTGGTGGTTGATTCCTGACCACATCTGGAGTCTGAGTGAGTGAACACCTCTGTACTGTGAGATGAGGACGAACAGTAACATCTGGAGTCTGAGTGAGTGAACACGTCTGTACTGTGAGATGAGGACGAACAGTAACATCTGGAGTCTGAGTGAGTGAACACCTCTGTACTGTGAGATGAGGACTAACAGTAACATCTGGAGTCTGAGTGAGTGAACACCTCTGTACTGTGAGATGAGGACGAACAGTAACATCTGGAGTCTGAGTGAGTGAACACCTCTGTACTGTGAGATGAGGACGAACAGTAACATCTGAGTGAGTGAACGCCTCTGTACTGTGAGATGAGGACGAACAGTAACATCTGAGTGAGTGAACACCTCTGTACTGTGAGATGAGGACGAACAGTAACATCTGAGTGAGTGAACACCACTGTACTGTGAGATGAGGACGAACAGTAACATCTGGAGTCTGAGTGAGTGAACACCACTGTACTGTGAGATGAGGACGAACAGTAACATCTGGAGTCTGAGTGAGTGAACACCTCTGTACTGTGAGATGAGGATGAACAGTAACATCTGGAGTCTGAGTGAGTGAACACCTCTGTACTGTGAGATGAGGACGAACAGTAACATCTGGAGTCTGAGTGAGTGAACACCTCTGTACTGTGAGATGAGGATGAACAGTAACATCTGGAGTCTGAGTGAGTGAACACCTCTGTACTGTGAGATGAGGACAAACAGTAACATCTGAGTGAGTGAACACCTCTGTACTGTGAGATGAGGACAAACAGTAACATCTGAGTGAGTGAACACCTCTGTACTGTGAGATGAGGACAAACAGTAACATCTGAGTGAGTGAACACCACTGTACTGTGAGATGAGGACAAACAGTAACATCTGAGTGAGTGAACACCACTGTACTGTGAGATGAGGACGAACAGTAACATCTGAGTGAGTGAACACCTCTGTACTGTGAGATGAGGACAAACAGTAACATCTGAGTGAGTGAACGCCTCTGTACTGTGAGATGAGGACGAACAGTAACATCTGGAGTCTGAGTGAGTGAACACCTCTGTACTGTGAGATGAGGACTAACAGTAACATCTGGAGTCTGAGAGAGTGAACACCTCTGTACTGTGAGATGAGGACAAACAGTAACATCTGGAGTCTGAGTGAGTGAACACCTCTGTACTGTGAGATGAGGACGAACAGTAGCATCTGAGTGAGTGAACGCCTCTGTACTGTGAGATGAGGACGAACAGTAACATCTGGAGTCTGAGTGAGTGAACACCTCTGTACTGTGAGATGAGGACTAACAGTAACATCTGGAGTCTGAGTGAGTGAACACCTCTGTACTGTGAGATGAGGACGAACAGTAGCATCTGGAGTCTGAGTGAGTGAACACCTCTGTACTGTGAGATGAGGACTAACAGTAACATCTGAGTGAGTGAACACCTCTGTACTGTGAGATGAGGACGAACAGTAACATCTGAGTGAGTGAACACCACTGTACTGTGAGATGAGGACAAACAGTAACATCTGAGTGAGTGAACACCACTGTACTGTGAGATGAGGACGAACAGTAACATCTGGAGTCTGAGTGAACACCTCTGTACTGTGAGATGAGGACTAACAGTAACATCTGAGTGAGTGAACGCCTCTGTACTGTGAGATGAGGACGAACAGTAACATCTGGAGTCTGAGTGAGTGAACACCTCTGTACTGTGAGATGAGGACTAACAGTAACATCTGGAGTCTGAGTGAGTGAACACCACTGTACTGTGAGATGAGGACGAACAGTAACATCTGAGTGAGTGAACACCTCTGTACTGTGAGATGAGGACAAACAGTAACATCTGAGTGAGTGAACACCACTGTACTGTGAGATGAGGACGAACAGTAACATCTGAGTGAGTGAACACCACTGTACTGTGAGATGAGGACAAACAGTAACATCTGAGTGAGTGAACACCACTGTACTGTGAGATAAGGACGAACAGTAAGATCTGGAGTCTGAGTGAGTGAACACTGCTGTACTGTGAGATGAGGACGAACAGTAACATCTGGAGTCTGAGTGAACACCTCTGTACTGTGAGATGAGGACGAACAGTAACATCTGGAGTCTGAGTGAGTGAACACCACTGTACTGTGAGATGAGGACGAACAGTAACATCTGGAGTCTGAGTGAACACCTCTGTACTGTGAGATGAGGACGAACAGTAACATCTGAGTGAGTGAACACTGCTGTACTGTGAGATGAGGACGAACAGTAACATCCACTTCATTCCCAGACTGTGTGGCACAGATACATTCTCTTCCAGAAGGCTGAAAATGGTCAGTACTGTGCAAGCCAAAGGTAGTGGGTTTTGGGAATAGCCAGCTATTGTGGCAATACAGCCTGGTCCCAGATCTGTTTGTGGCATCTTGCCAAGAGCACCAACAGATCTAGAAAAAGGCTAATTGCGTTATACAACCTAGCACAAATTTACGAGCTGCTACCCTCTGTCAGGAAATCACAGCCTTTAAAAAATCTACAATGGGACAGGAAGTGTATGTGGGGGCAGTTCCCTGATCACATGATCAGAAGAGAGTGGGGGAACCATGATTTAACACACACAGTCTGATGGAACCCCCCCACTCTGACCAGTGTCTGGGGAACTGACCTGTAGAGTGTGTCAGACAGAGGCCTTTTAAAACAGTAGTCATTCAGGTTTATCTCAGAGCAGGAAGCACATCAAACACTAAAACAACACAGAGGTGGATACATTATCTACACTTTAACCCCCTTTACCCAATCCCTCCCTCCCTCCCTCCCTCCCTCCCTCCCTCCCTCCCTCCCTCCTCCTCCTCATCCCTCCCTCTCCCCTTCTCCCTCCCTTTCTCTCCCTCCCTCCCTCTTCATCCCTCTATCCCCACCCCCCTCCCTTTCCATCTACACCCTCTCTCCGTACCCCATCCCTCCCTCTCTCTCTCTCTCACTCCCTCCCTCCCCCCCCCCCTCTCTCTCCCTCCCTCCCTCCCTCCATCTCTCCCTCCCTCCATCCATCTCTCCCTCCCTCCCTCCCTCCCTCCCTCTCCCCTTCTCCCTCCCTCCCTCCCTCTCCCTTTCTCTCCCTCCCTCCCTCTTCATCCCTCTATCCTCACCCCCCTCCTTTTCCATCTACACCCTCTCTCCGTACCCCATCCCTCCCCCTCTCTCTCACTCCCTCCCTCCCTCCCCCTCTCTCTCCCTCCCCCCCTCTCTCTCTCCCTCCATCCCTCCCTCCATCTCCAGCCCTTCTCCCCACCTTCTTCTCTTGCCAGAGCTGCTGCTGCTGGTGGGTTTGGGGGTGCGTGTGGAGACGATCTGGCAGTGCACTGTCCCCAGTAACAGCATCAGCCATATCGCCCCAAACACCTCTGTGGTCGGGATACTGTGGGGCTGGGGAATGGTGAAGAATAACGCTGCAGCAGCCACTGGAGAGAGAGAGAGAGAGAGAGAGAGAGAGAGAGAGAGAAATAGCGAGGGTGAGAGAGAGAGTGAGAGAAAGCGGGAGAGAGAGAGAGAGAGACACAGAGAGAGAGAGAAATAGAGGAGAGAGAGAGGGAGACAGAGAGAGACAGAGAGACAGAGAGAGACAGAGAGAGAGACAGAGAGAGAGACAGAGAGAGACAGAGAGAGAGAGACAGAGAGAGAGAGACAGAGAGAGAGAGACACATAGAGAGATAGAGAGATAGAGAGAGAGAGAGAGAGAGACAGAGACAGAGAGAGAGACATGGGAAGTGTTATACGCTCCATGTATGTGGGATATTCTCCATTTTCTACTGGACTTCCTGTCAATAGTTTATATTGAAACTTTAGCCAGGGTGAGAAGGAGATGGAGAGAAGGAGAGGTGAAAAGGAGGGATGAGAGGGATGGATGAGGGCGTTATAATACAACTGGTCCCCTTGGCTGCTCACTAACAAGCTCATACTACCACACATAGTGAGACAGAGAGGTATTGAGAGGGGGGGGGGCATTTGTTTTGATGTACTCAAGATCAATATGTAAAAAGGAGGGGTAGGGGAGTGGTCCATCCTGTCAACACGCATGCACGCACGCGCACACACACGCACACACACACACACACACACACACACGAGGGGTCATGAGTTTGGAGAGGCTCAGAAATAGCTCTCCTGTAATTTTTTCAGAAGGCAGGGGAATAAAGACAGACCTTGTTCTGTTTCTTTATTTGTGTGTGTGTGTGTGTGTGTGTGTGTGTGTGTGTGTGTGTGTGTGTGTGTGTGTGTGTGTGAACTTACTATCTAACACACAGTGCCAGGTTGAGGGCTGGAATTTCCCCATGACCAACCACAGCCAGAGAAAGGTAAGGTACTCATGTCTAAGCAGAGACCAACAACACACTGAACTAATGGTGGAGAAGGAATACGGCTGAGACTTCAGCCTTCCACATGTTTGGTTCGACTGGAGCCTAGCTGAACTGGGCGGAGCCTAGCTGAACTGGGCTGGAGCCTAGCTGAACTGGGCTGGAGCCTAGCTGAACTGGGCTGGAGCCTAGCTGAACTGGACTGGAGCCTAGCTGAACTGGACTGGAGCCTAGCTGAACTGGACTGGAGCCTAGCTGAACTGGACTGGAGACTAGCTGAACTGGGCTGGAGACTAGCTGAACTGGGCTGGAGACTAGCTGAACTGGACTGGAGACTAGCTGAACTGGACTGGAGACTAGCTGAACTGGGCTGGAGACTAGCTGAACTGGGCTGGAGACTAGCTGAACTGGACTGGAGCCTAGCTGAACTAGACTGGAGCCTAGCTGGGCTGGAGCCAAGCTGAACTGGGCTGGAGCCTAGGTGAACTGGGCTGGAGCCTAGGTGAACTGGGCTGGAGCCTAGGTGAACTGGGCTGGAGCCTAGCTAAACTGGAGCCTAGGTGAACTGGGCTGGAGCCTAGGTGAACTGGACTGGAGCCTAGCTGAACTGGACTGGAGCCTAGCTGAACTGGACTGGAGCCTAGCGGAACTGGACTGGAGCCTAGCGGAACTGGACTGGAGCCTAGCGGAACTGGACTGGAGCCTAGCGGAACTGGGCTGGAGCCTAGCTGAACTGGGCTGGAGAATAGCTGAACTGGGCTGGAGCCTAGCTGAACTGGGCTGGAGACTAGCTGAACTGGACTGGAGCCTAGCTGAACTGAACTGGAGCCTAGCTGAACTGGACTGGAGCCTAGCTGAACTGGACTGGAGCCTAGCTGAACTGGACTGGAGCCTAGCTGAAC
The DNA here is from genome assembly GCF_013265735.2 of Oncorhynchus mykiss. Lineage (NCBI taxonomy): Eukaryota > Metazoa > Chordata > Actinopteri > Salmoniformes > Salmonidae > Oncorhynchus > Oncorhynchus mykiss. Next base: position 72,824,039 of record NC_048579.1, on the reverse strand, counting down.
TGGACTGGAGCCTAGCTGAACTGGGCTGGAGCCTAGCTGAACTGGACTGGAGCAGACAAAGGGACTACCGACTTTGAGCTACCGACTTTGGGCTAGCGACTTTGGGCTTGCCTTGAGAAGAAATGTGTGCACAAACAAACGGAGAAGACCAAAACGAACAAAAACAAAAAGTCTTCATAATAAAAGTCTTTATAATATATGCACAAATTGTTCTGGTTAGGGTTAGGTAGGTACCTTGTAGCAGGTAGATGAGGAGGAGGAGGAGGAGGAAGATGACTGAAGGTTAGGGTTAGGTAGGTACCTTGTAGCAGGTAGATGAGGAGGAGGAGGAGGAAGATGACTGAAGGTTAGGGTTAGGTAGGTACCTTGTAGCAGGTAGAGGAGGAGGAGGAGAAGGAGGAGGAGGAAGATGACTGGAGGTTAGGGTTAGGTAGGTACCTTGAAGCAGGTAGAGGAGGAGGAGGAGGAGGAAGATGGCTCTGGAGGTGACCTGGATCCACCATCTGAAGAAGAAGGGGAACAACACCACCCTGACGAGACCCTTCCTGGTCAGAGACGTCCAGGGAGACTCAGGCTTGGCCTTGGCAAAAGCAGAACCTGGACACACACACAGACACACAAACAGGAGAGAAGACAGGTTATGAAGCATTATAACATATCACTGGATGCATCTTTACCAACAGATGTCTCATAAGAGATGGCTGTCTCAACGGGAATCACAAGGACACATAAGACTTCATTATGACAGACAGGCATCATGTCTCTGTTACAACAACTACCAGAGGAAGACCTGGGTGCCCCCTGGATTAAATAACCCTCAGCCAATTCCACTAATGCCCCCATCATGGGACACGGGGCCTTCACCGTGGGGACCTTGTTGACAGTGAGGGGCAGTGCCTTGTCTGACAGGGCAGACAGATCTGAAACACACACCCCACTATATCAACCTCTCTCCATCTACCTCAGCCTGGCATGAAACATTCCCCGCTCTCTCTCTCTGTCTGTCTCTCTTTCTCGCTCTGTCTCTCTTTCTCGCTCAGCCTGGGATGTGGGCATGAAATAGCAATGAGGGGAAACTAAACAGAGAGGAGTCTAATGTGATGGACTGAATAATTCAACAGAGAAAGAGAGAGAGAGAGAGAGAGAGAGTGAGAGGGAAGGAGAGAGAGTGAGGGGGAAGGAGAGAGTGTGAGGGGGAAGGAGAGAGAGGAGAGAGAGAGAGAGCGAGAGCAGGAGAGAGAGAGAGCGAGAGCAGGAGAGAGAGAGAGAGAGAGCGAGAGCAGGAGAGAGAGAGAGAGCGAGAGAGAGCGAGCGAGCGCGAGAGAGAGAGAGTGTGAGAGAGAGAAAGAGAGAGAGAGAGAGTGAGAGAGAGAAAGAGAGAGTGAGTGAGAGAGAGGAAGAGAGAGAGTGAGAGTGAGAGAGAGAGTGAGAGAGAGTGAGAGAGAGTGAGAGAGAGAGGGGGGGGGGAGAGAGAGAGAGAGAGGGGGAGAGAGAGAGAGAGAGAGAGAGAGAGAGAGGGGGGAGAGAGAGAGAGAGACAGAGTGAGAGAGAGAGAGAGAGTGAGAGAGTGAGAGAGAGAGAGTGATGTAACAAAAGAGGAGCCATTTTGATACTAGCTTCACTGGACTTCTACACCTGGCTCGTATCATGTGACCAGTGGAGAAACTCTACGTTGACACTAACGTAGCACTATCCTGCTCAGCTAACAGGTTGGACTGGGACAGACAGCCAACATGGTTGCACTGGGACAGACAGCCAACATGGTTGGACTGGGACAGACAGCCAACATGGTTGGACTGGGACAGACAGCTAACAGGTTGGACTGGGACAGACAGCTAACATGGTTGGACTGGGACAGACAGCCAACAGGTTGGACTGGGACAGACAGCCAACATGGTTGGACTGGGACAGACAGCTAACAGGTTAGACTGGGACAGACAGCTAACAGGTTGGACTGGGACAGACAGCCAACAGGTTGGACTGGGACAGACAGCCAACAGGTTGGACTGGGACAGACAGTGTCTGAGTGAATGAGACAGCTGGTGTGTCCTCCTTACCTCTCACTAGGTCCACATCAATGAGGTCTGCTTTCACATGGCCTGTCTTCTTTGGCTTGTTCCTCAGGCCCTGGAGAGGAGCAGCACAGTGTTACTTAGACAGACAGACAAACAGAGACAGACAGAGACAGACAGACAGACAGACAGACAGACAGACAGACAGACAGACAGACAGACAGACAGACAGACATCCTCTAAGGGCCAGATTGTAAGTTGAGCTATGTGTGGGTAACTCCGTAGCTCATACATGGGAGGTTCTGAGTTATACACACACATCTTAAGTTAGGATGACCTTCGGTGCACTGACAGACACAGTGAGGATCTGAAACCCTACAACCCATCGAGGGCACTAACTATGGAGGTAACCCCATGCATGTTAGGTCCTCACACAGTGGGTGCAGCATACCGTGCCAAACACACCTAACACAGGACAAACTACATGACGCTGAGGCCCTGCAGGATCAAAACACATGAACACACGGTGTCCTACATGTGACCAGTTCACTATCAGTCAGCACCAATGGAGTCAACAGCATGAAGCTGTTGTGTCGCTCTGTTCAATTCCAAGTGTGTGACAGACAGACGTCTTATTGACAGTGATGGGTACATTCAGCTCTTTACACAAGCCGTTTGCCCTGCTGGAGCCATAGACTGACTGTATATAATTAACAGATGACCCGGGCACGTACAGGCTGTGGTGGATTTAGGTACCGGTGACATGGACATCTTACCGGGGGCGGCACGGGGCGCCCAAACAAAAACATCGGTATGGTGACATTTGCGCGATCGGTTTTAAATCGCTCATTTACACGTTGAGTCAATGATATCATGTCACCGTGTGGGACTGTGGGTAAATTAACCTTGTCGGAGATGGTGCCCTGATTGTAGCTTGTGAGCTAGACAGGCTACTGGGAAGGTCTCCCACTCAGAAGTACGAGATGGGGAGGGGGACGGAGGTTTGTTGACCTCAGGTCTCCCCACTGGAAGCCAGAGGTAGGGGGGAGGGGGGTAGATTGACCTCAGGTCTCCTCACTGGAAGCCAGAGGGAGGGGGAGGGGGGTAGGTTGACCTCAGGTCTCCTCACTGGAAGCCAGAGGTAGGGGGGAGGGGGGTAGGTTGACGTCAGGGGTGAGGGGGGACGGGGGCAGGTTGACCTCAGGTCTCCCCACTGGAAGCCAGAGGGAGGGGGTAGGTTGACCTCAGGTCTCCTCACTGGAAGCCAGAGGTAGGGGGGAGGGGGGTAGGTTGACCTCAGGTCTCCTCACCGGAAGCCAGAGGTAGGGGGATGGGTAATGTAGGCTTGACTCTTGGTTGACAGTGTTGGGGGATGGGTAATGTAGTCTTGACTCTTGGTTGACAGTGTTGGGGGATGGGTAATGTAGTCTTGACTCTTGGTTGACAGTGTTGGGGGACGGGTAATGTAGTCTTGACTCTTGGTTGACAGTGTTGGGGGATGGGTAATGTAGTCTTGACTCTTGGTTGAGTGTTGGGGGACGGGTAATGTAGTCTTGACTCTTGGTTGACAGTGTTGGGGGATGGGTAATGTAGTCTTGACTCTTGGTTGACAGTGTTGGGGGACGGGTAATGTAGTCTTGACTCTTGGTTGACAGTGTTGGGGGATGGGTAAGGTAGTCTTGACTCTTGGTTGACAGTGTTGGGGGACGGGTAATGCTCGAGTGACAAATCAACACAAATGTGTTTCTATTCGTCTTGGTTACTTCGTTGTGATATTTATGAGTCGGGGAGCCATAGAACCGCCACTGTATACTAGAGTATCTCCTCCCTGGACTCCAGGTTATGGGAGACTGGGTTGTGTTCAATGGGCACCAAACGAGATAAAAAACCCTGAAACAGGGAAGGATTACTTGAACTTTACCCGTTAGAAACCCACATTAATTTTCTGTATGCAAATGTCCTAATGAACATGACCAGGTAGTATTTTCATGTTCTGTTGCAAAACGTTTTGCTACGGTGTGCCCTACTAAACACATCCCTGTAGTATAATGCTCTCTATCTATCTTAACACTCTCAAATGCTAATATTTACCCAAAGGTCAAACGATGACCTTCTCTATCTGTATACAGCCATACAGGAATTTATCTTAAAGACCTTATCTTAAAGAGCTGACACGCTCTAGGTGTGTCATAAACGATTAGACGAGACGATCAATACCTTCCTCTTCCTCTTTATTACTGCTATAAACTGTTTCATAGACAGACAGGACTGGAACAGGGAAAGAAGGGAGGGGTGTCTGTCACAAGCTCGGAGTTAAACCTTCCTCAACTGAAAGGAGTGGTGTCTGTCTCCAGCTAGGAGTTAAACCTTCCTCAACTGAAAGGAGTGGTGTCTGTCTCCAGCTCGGAGTTAAACCTTCCTCAACTGAAAGGAGGGGTGTCTGTCTCCAGCTAGGAGTTAAACCTTCCTCAACTGAAAGGAGTGGTGTCTGTCTCCAGCTAGGAGTTAAACCTTCCTCAACTGAAAGGAGGGGTGTCTGTCTCCAGCTAGGAATTACACCTTCCTCAACTGAAAGGAGTGGTGTCTGTCTCCAGCTAGGAATTACACCTTCCTCCACTGAAAGGAGGGGTGTCTGTCTCTGCTGGTTTAGGGGAGGCGTGGTCTGGTTTAGGGGAGGGGGTGTCTGTCTCCAGCTAGGAGTTACACCTTCCTCAACTGAAAGGAGGGGTGTCTGTCTCTGCTGGTTTAGGGGAGGCGTGGTCTGGTTTAGGGGAGGGGGTGTCTGTCTCTAGCTAGGAGTTACACCTTCCTCAACTGAAAGGAGGGGTGTCTGTCTCCAGCTAGGAATTACACCTTCCTCAACTGAAAGGAGGGGTGTCTGTCTCTGCTGGTTTAGGGGAGGCGTGGTCTGGTTTAGGGGAGGGGGTGTCTGTCTCTAGCTAGGAGTTAAACCTTCCTCAACTGAAAGGAGGGGTGTCTGTCTCCAGCTAGGAGTTACACCTTCCTCCACTGAAAGGAGTGGTGTCTGTCTCCAGCTAGGAGTTACACCTTCCTCAACTGAAAGGAGGGGTGTCTGTCTCTGCTGGTTTAGGGGAGGCGTGGTCTGGTTTAGGGGAGGGGGTGTCTGTCTCCAGCTAGGAGTTAAACCTTCCTCAACTGAAAGGAGGGGTGTCTGTCTCTGCTGGTTTAGGGGAGGCGTGGTCTGGTTTAGGGGAGGGGGTGTCTGTCTCCAGCTAGGAGTTACACCTTCCTCAACTGAAAGGAGTGGTGTCTGTCTCCAGCTAGGAATTACACCTTCCTCAACTGAAAAGAGGGGTGTCTGTCTCTGCTGGTTTAGGGGAGGCGTGGTCTGGTTTAGGGGAGGGGGTGTCTGTCTCTAGCTAGGAGTTAAACCTTCCTCAACTGAAAGGAGGGGTGTCTGTCTCCAGCTAGGAGTTACACCTTCCTCCACTGAAAGGAGTGGTGTCTGTCTCCAGCTAGGAGTTACACCTTCCTCAACTGAAAGGAGGGGTGTCTGTCTCTGCTGGTTTAGGGGAGGCGTGGTCTGGTTTAGGGGAGGGGGTGTCTGTCTCCAGCTAGGAGTTAAACCTTCCTCAACTGAAAGGAGGGGTGTCTGTCTCTGCTGGTTTAGGGGAGGCGTGGTCTGGTTTAGGGGAGGGGGTGTCTGTCTCCAGCTAGGAGTTAAACCTTCCTCAACTGAAAGGAGGGGTGTCTGTCTCTGCTGGTTTAGGGGAGGCGTGGTCTGGTTTAGGGGAGGGGGTGTCTGTCTCCAGCTAGGAGTTAAACCTTCCTCAACTGAAAGGAGGGGTGTCTGTCTCTGCTGGTTTAGGGGAGGCGTGGTCTGGTTTAGGGGAGGGGGTGTCTGTCTCTAGCTAGGAGTTAAACCTTCCTCAACTGAAAGGAGGGGTGTCTGTCTCCAGCTAGGAGTTACACCTTCCTCCACTGAAAGGAGTGGTGTCTGTCTCCAGCTAGGAGTTACACCTTCCTCAACTGAAAGGAGGGGTGTCTGTCTCTGCTGGTTTAGGGGAGGCGTGGTCTGGTTTAGGGGAGGGGGTGTCTGTCTCCAGCTAGGAGTTAAACCTTCCTCAACTGAAAGGAGGGGTGTCTGTCTCTGCTGGTTTAGGGGAGGCGTGGTCTGGTTTAGGGGAGGGGGTGTCTGTCTCCAGCTAGGAGTTAAACCTTCCTCAACTGAAAGGAGGGGTGTCTGTCTCTGCTGGTTTAGGGGAGGCGTGGTCTGGTTTAGGGGAGGGGGTGTCTGTCTCCAGCTAGGAGTTCAACCTTCCTCAACTGCTTTTCAAATGCAGTACGCTGACTAGTTCTATCTATATTGCTCTGTTTATTAATGTAAATCTCTTTTCTATTCGTCTTTAAAGGATATGCTTTGCTTGAAAGATAAGATAAGAGAAACCTGTTGTAATTCATCATCACTACCACCAGGGGGCATGAACAAGCCTTTAACTGTCATGGTTTATCTCAGTAACAAAAATCTATATTTAGACTTTATTCTAGATAATGTTGTCATAGCTACTTTATTATGGGATGTGTGCGCCCTTGTTAGTTTCTCATGAACACAAAGATGCAGACACAGTAACTGGCCCACGTCTGCCCTGTTGGGCTCTAAAGACGGGCCAGTTGTTGGACCGTTTCCAGGACACTGTTCTGACGGACGGGAAGCACTGTGTGTTTGAGACTTTGGTCCGGCATGGTCTGGTTTAGGGGAGGCGTGGTCTAGTTTAGGGGAGGCGTGGTCTAGTTTAGGGGAGGCGTGGTCTAGTTTAGGGGAGGCGTGGTCTGGTTTAGGGGAGGTGTGGTCTAGTTTAGGGGAGGCGTGGTCTGGTTTAGGGGAGGCGTGGTCTGGTTTAGGGGAGGTGTTTGGCTGGAGTAGGGGAGGCATGGTCTGGTTTAGGGGAGGCGTGGTCTGGTTTAGGGGAGGCGTGGTCTGGTTTAGGGGAGGTGATTGGCTGGAGTAGGGGAGGTGTTTGGCTGGAGTAGGGGAGGCATGGTCTGGTTTAGGGGAGGCGTGGTCTGGTTTAGGGGAGGTGTTTGGCTGGAGTAGGGGAGGTGTGGTCTGGTTTAGGGGAGGTGTGGTTTAGTTTAGGGGAGGTGTTTGGCTGGAGTAGGGGAGGTGTTTGGCTGGAGTAGGGGAGGTGTTTGGCTGGTTTAGGGGAGGTGTTTGGCTGGTTTAGGGGAGGTGTTTGGCTGGTTTAGGGGAGGTGTTTGGCTGGTTTAGGGGAGGTGTTTGGCTGGAGTAGGGGAGGTGTGGTCTGGTTTAGGGGAGGTGTGGTTTAGTTTAGGGGAGGAGTTTGGCTGGAGTAGGGGAGGTGTTTGGCTGGAGTAGGGGAGGTGTTTGGCTGGTTTAGGGGAGGTGTTTGGCTGGTTTAGGGGAGGTGTTTGGCTGGTTTAGGGGAACTGTTTGGCTGGTTTAGGGGAGGTGTTTGGCTGGAGTAGGGGAGGCGTTTGGCGGGTTTAGGGGAGGTGTTTGGCTGGAGTAGGGGAGGCGTTTGGCTGGAGTAGGGGAGGTGTGGTCTGGTTTAGGGGAGGTGTGGTCTGGTTTAGGGGAGGTGTTTGGCTGGAGTAGGGGAGGCGTTTGGCGGGTTTAGGGGAGGTGTTTGGCTGGAGTAGGGGAGGCGTTTGGCGGGTTTAGGGGAGGTGTTTGGCTGGAGTAGGGGAGGCATGGTCTGGTTTAGGGGAGGTGTGGTCTGGTTTAGGGGAGGCGTGGTCTGGTTTAGGGGAGGTGATTGGCTGGAGTAGGGGAGGTGTTTGGCTGGAGTAGGGGAGGTGTTTGGCTGGTTTAGGGGAGGTGTTTGGCTGGAGTAGGGGAGGTGTGGTCTGGTTTAGGGGAGGTGTGGTTTAGTTTAGGGGAGGTGTTTGGCTGGAGTAGGGGAGGTGTTTGGCTGGTTTAGGGGAGGTGTTTGGCTGGTTTAGGGGAGGTGTTTGGCTGGTTTAGGGGAACTGTTTGGCTGGTTTAGGGGAGGTGTTTGGCTGGAGTAGGGGAGGCGTTTGGCGGGTTTAGGGGAGGTGTTTGGCTGGAGTAGGGGAGGCGTTTGGCTGGAGTAGGGGAGGTGTGGTCTGGTTTAGGGGAGGCGTGGTCGGGTTTAGGGGAGGTGTGGTCTGGTTTAGGGGAGGTGTTTGGCTGGAGTAGGGGAGGCGTTTGGCTGGTTTAGGGGAGGTGTTTGGCTGGTTTAGGGGAGGTGTTTGGCTGGAGTAGGGGAGGTGTTTGGCTGGAGTAGGGGAGGTGTTTGGCTGGTTTAGGGGAGGTGTTTGGCTGGTTTAGGGGAGGTGTTTGGCTGGTTTAGGGGAGGTGTTTGGCTGGTTTAGGGGAGGTGTTTGGCTGGAGTAGGGGAGGTGTGGTCTGGTTTAGGGGAGGTGTGGTTTAGTTTAGGGGAGGTGTTTGGCTGGAGTAGGGGAGGTGTTTGGCTGGAGTAGGGGAGGTGTTTGGCTGGTTTAGGGGAGGTGTTTGGCTGGTTTAGGGGAGGTGTTTGGCTGGTTTAGGGGAACTGTTTGGCTGGTTTAGGGGAGGTGTTTGGCTGGAGTAGGGGAGGCGTTTGGCGGGTTTAGGGGAGGTGTTTGGCTGGAGTAGGGGAGGCGTTTGGCTGGAGTAGGGGAGGTGTGGTCTGGTTTAGGGGAGGTGTGGTCTGGTTTAGGGGAGGTGTTTGGCTGGAGTAGGGGAGGCGTTTGGCGGGTTTAGGGGAGGTGTTTGGCTGGAGTAGGGGAGGCGTTTGGCGGGTTTAGGGGAGGTGTTTGGCTGGAGTAGGGGAGGCATGGTCTGGTTTAGGGGAGGTGTGGTCTGGTTTAGGGGAGGCGTGGTCTGGTTTAGGGGAGGTGATTGGCTGGAGTAGGGGAGGTGTTTGGCTGGAGTAGGGGAGGTGTTTGGCTGGTTTAGGGGAGGTGTTTGGCTGGAGTAGGGGAGGTGTGGTCTGGTTTAGGGGAGGTGTGGTTTAGTTTAGGGGAGGTGTTTGGCTGGAGTAGGGGAGGTGTTTGGCTGGTTTAGGGGAGGTGTTTGGCTGGTTTAGGGGAGGTGTTTGGCTGGTTTAGGGGAACTGTTTGGCTGGTTTAGGGGAGGTGTTTGGCTGGAGTAGGGGAGGCGTTTGGCGGGTTTAGGGGAGGTGTTTGGCTGGAGTAGGGGAGGCGTTTGGCTGGAGTAGGGGAGGTGTGGTCTGGTTTAGGGGAGGCGTGGTCGGGTTTAGGGGAGGTGTGGTCTGGTTTAGGGGAGGTGTTTGGCTGGAGTAGGGGAGGCGTTTGGCGGGTTTAGGGGAGGTGTTTGGCTGGAGTAGGGGAGGCGTTTGGCTGGAGTAGGGGAGGTGTGGTCTGGTTTAGGGGAGGCGTGGTCTGGTTTAGGGGAGGTGTTTGGCTGGAGTAGGGGAGGTGTTTGGCTGGAGTAGGGGAGGTGTTTGGCTGGAGTAGGGGAGGTGTTTGGCGGGTTTAGGGGAGGTGTTTGGCTGGAGTAGGGGAGGCGTTTGGCTGGTTTAGGGGAGGTGTTTGGCGGGTTTAGGGGAGGTGTTTGGCTGGAGTAGGGGAGGCGTTTGGCTGGTTTAGGGGAGGTGTTTGGCTGGTTTAGGGGAGGTGTTTGGCGGGTTTAGGGGAGGTGTTTGGCTGGAGTAGGGGAGGCGTTTGGCTGGTTTAGGGGAGGTGTTTGGCTGGAGTAGGGGAGGCATGGTCTGGTTTAGGGGAGGCGTGGTCTGGTTTAGGGGAGGCGTGGTCTGGTTTAGGGGAGGTGATTGGCTGGAGTAGGGGAGGTGTTTGGCTGGAGTAGGGGAGGCATGGTCTGGTTTAGGGGAGGCGTGGTCTGGTTTAGGGGAGGTGTTTGGCTGGAGTAGGGGAGGTGTGGTCTGGTTTAGGGGAGGTGTGGTTTAGTTTAGGGGAGGTGTTTGGCTGGAGTAGGGGAGGTGTTTGGCTGGAGTAGGGGAGGTGTTTGGCTGGTTTAGGGGAGGTGTTTGGCTGGTTTAGGGGAGGTGTTTGGCTGGTTTAGGGGAGGTGTTTGGCTGGTTTAGGGGAGGTGTTTGGCTGGAGTAGGGGAGGTGTGGTCTGGTTTAGGGGAGGTGTGGTTTAGTTTAGGGGAGGTGTTTGGCTGGAGTAGGGGAGGTGTTTGGCTGGAGTAGGGGAGGTGTTTGGCTGGTTTAGGGGAGGTGTTTGGCTGGTTTAGGGGAGGTGTTTGGCTGGTTTAGGGGAACTGTTTGGCTGGTTTAGGGGAGGTGTTTGGCTGGAGTAGGGGAGGCGTTTGGCGGGTTTAGGGGAGGTGTTTGGCTGGAGTAGGGGAGGCGTTTGGCTGGAGTAGGGGAGGTGTGGTCTGGTTTAGGGGAGGTGTGGTCTGGTTTAGGGGAGGTGTTTGGCTGGAGTAGGGGAGGCGTTTGGCGGGTTTAGGGGAGGTGTTTGGCTGGAGTAGGGGAGGCGTTTGGCGGGTTTAGGGGAGGTGTTTGGCTGGAGTAGGGGAGGCATGGTCTGGTTTAGGGGAGGTGTGGTCTGGTTTAGGGGAGGCGTGGTCTGGTTTAGGGGAGGTGATTGGCTGGAGTAGGGGAGGTGTTTGGCTGGAGTAGGGGAGGTGTTTGGCTGGTTTAGGGGAGGTGTTTGGCTGGAGTAGGGGAGGTGTGGTCTGGTTTAGGGGAGGTGTGGTTTAGTTTAGGGGAGGTGTTTGGCTGGAGTAGGGGAGGTGTTTGGCTGGTTTAGGGGAGGTGTTTGGCTGGTTTAGGGGAGGTGTTTGGCTGGTTTAGGGGAACTGTTTGGCTGGTTTAGGGGAGGTGTTTGGCTGGAGTAGGGGAGGCGTTTGGCGGGTTTAGGGGAGGTGTTTGGCTGGAGTAGGGGAGGCGTTTGGCTGGAGTAGGGGAGGTGTGGTCTGGTTTAGGGGAGGCGTGGTCGGGTTTAGGGGAGGTGTGGTCTGGTTTAGGGGAGGTGTTTGGCTGGAGTAGGGGAGGCGTTTGGCGGGTTTAGGGGAGGTGTTTGGCTGGAGTAGGGGAGGCGTTTGGCTGGAGTAGGGGAGGTGTGGTCTGGTTTAGGGGAGGCGTGGTCTGGTGTAGGGGAGGTGTTTGGCTGGAGTAGGGGAGGTGTTTGGCTGGAGTAGGGGAGGTGTTTGGCTGGAGTAGGGGAGGTGTTTGGCTGGTTTAGGGGAGGTGTTTGGCTGGAGTAGGGGAGGTGTGGTCTGGTTTAGGGGAGGTGTGGTTTAGTTTAGGGGAGGTGTTTGGCTGGAGTAGGGGAGGTGTTTGGCTGGTTTAGGGGAGGTGTTTGGCTGGTTTAGGGGAGGTGTTTGGCTGGTTTAGGGGAACTGTTTGGCTGGTTTAGGGGAGGTGTTTGGCTGGAGTAGGGGAGGCGTTTGGCGGGTTTAGGGGAGGTGTTTGGCTGGAGTAGGGGAGGCGTTTGGCTGGAGTAGGGGAGGTGTGGTCTGGTTTAGGGGAGGCGTGGTCGGGTTTAGGGGAGGTGTGGTCTGGTTTAGGGGAGGTGTTTGGCTGGAGTAGGGGAGGCGTTTGGCGGGTTTAGGGGAGGTGTTTGGCTGGAGTAGGGGAGGCGTTTGGCTGGAGTAGGGGAGGTGTGGTCTGGTTTAGGGGAGGCGTGGTCTGGTTTAGGGGAGGTGTTTGGCTGGAGTAGGGGAGGTGTTTGGCTGGAGTAGGGGAGGTGTTTGGCTGGAGTAGGGGAGGTGTTTGGCGGGTTTAGGGGAGGTGTTTGGCTGGAGTAGGGGAGGCGTTTGGCTGGTTTAGGGGAGGTGTTTGGCGGGTTTAGGGGAGGTGTTTGGCTGGAGTAGGGGAGGCGTTTGGCTGGTTTAGGGGAGGTGTTTGGCTGGTTTAGGGGAGGTGTTTGGCGGGTTTAGGGGAGGTGTTTGGCTGGAGTAGGGGAGGCGTTTGGCTGGTTTAGGGGAGGTGTTTGGCTGGAGTAGGGGAGGCGTTTGGCTGGTTTAGGGGAGGTGTTTGGCTGGAGTAGGGGAGGTGTTTGGCTGGTTTAGGGGAGGTGTTTGGCTAGAGTAGGCCGTCATTGTAAAATAAGAATTAGCTCTTAACGGATTTGCCTAGTTAAATAAAGGTTAAATAATTTTTTTTAAACATTCTGGCTGTGAGCTCAACCCTCTATATGATCGGACGGGGTTGAATGGGGTGACGAAGGACAATGTTTTGCTCTCTTTCTAGAAGGAGTGAGGGATGAAAGAGGGGTCTAGAGGAGAAAGGTCATGGACTGTAGCAGCCAGGTGAAACAGCTCCCGTTTCAGTACTCTTGACTATGATGGATCACTTGGAGGGTTTCTCTCCTCTCTGTGCAGGTCACAGACCAGACAGGAAACAATGACATCATGTACAATGACACCATGTTCTACTATGATGTTTTTAGGATTTGACTTCCATCTGCAGCTCTTTGGGTGAGTGAAATAACACCAGTGTTTCCCCTATACTAATTTAGCAGTAGTGGGCCGTCGCTTCTAAATCGCGGAAAGATATGATTAGAAAAATAATAACATGTTTGTTTAAAGTATGTAGAAAAGATAAACGGGCTATATATATGTTTTAATAAAGTTCATATTTGAGAATTAACAATCACCATAATAAAACCTAGACAGTCATGGAGAATCTACCATTTAAAATACTGTCATGGCATGGGACCCTCATTGATTTAGTTACTGTGTTTGAGTCACTCAGATAGCATACAATGTGTACAATTGCAATAAATTAGCTTTAAAACTGAAGTTGTTCTTTCAGCCCCATGCCAAAATGTGTGGAATTGCAGGAAATTAGCTTTAAAACAGCACATCTTGTCTCCGCGGCCAAGAGGACGGCCTCTACAATTTTCAGTCAGAAGCTGCGCCATTGGCCACACCCACTGGCCCACTCCAATGCTAATTTGCCACAACTGCAAACCAGTCAGCCAGTCAGCTAGTCAACCAGTCAGCTAGTCAGCTAGTCAGCCAGTCAGCTAGTCAGCCAGTCAACCAGTCAGCCAGTCAACCAGTCAGCTAGTCAACCAGTCAGCTAGTCAACCAGTCAGTCAGCCAGCTAGTCAACCAGTCAGCTAGTCAACCAGTCTGTCAGCCAGCTAGTCAGTCAGCCAGTCAATCAGGGGTTAAGAAGCAGGCCAGGAACAAACATAGAAACAAACCAACTCAACAAATCACAATCTAGTCGGACTTGAATCTGACTTCCTGTGCTGCAGTACTCACCAGTCTAATAAACTGCACATGTAGGAGGGGGCGACAGACAAAGAAAGACAAACGGCACCAGCAAGAGGGGAGAAAGTCAACTGAAAACATGACGGCACTGATGGCACAGTCAGAAACTGACAGAGAGAGAGACAGAGAGAGAGAGAGAGAGAGAGAGAGAGAGAGAGAGAGAGAGAGACAGAAACAGAGAGACAGACAGAGAAAGAGAGCGAGACAGACAGACAGAGAAAGAGAGGAGACAGACAGACAGAGAAAGAGAGGAGACAGACAGACAGAGAAAGAGAGGAGACAGACAGACAGACAGACAGACAGACAGACAGACAGAGACAGACAGAGACAGACAGAGACAGACAGAGACAGACAGAGACAGACAGACAGACAGAGAATAGAGACAGAGAGAGACAGAGAGAGAGAGAGAGAGAGAGAGAGAGACAAAGAGAGAGAGAGAGAGAGACAGACAGACAGACAGACAGACAGACAGACAGACAGACAGACAGAGAGAAAGAGAAATAGAGAGAGAGACAGACAGAGACAGACAGACAGACAGACAAAGAGAGACAGACAGACAGACAGACAAAGAGAGACAGACAGACAGGACAGACAGACAGACAGAGACAGACAGACAGAGACAGACAGACAGGACAGACAAAGAGAGACAGACAGAGACAGACAGACAGGACAGACAAAGAGAGACAGACAGACAGGACAGACAGACAGACAGAGACAGACAGACAGAGACAGACAGACAGGACAGACAGAGAGAGACAGACGACACTCATACAATGATCCAGAAAAGGGTAGAGAAAGATAAAAGGAGACAAAATAAGTATGTAGAAGATGACAAAGTGTTCTGATTGGACCTAAATCCAAACGGTTACCTTGATTTCTCTTTGTTCAACAGACTTCTCCCATATCTGTTGGTCATAAGCACCAATCTGCCAGAGACAAAGAGCAACACATTCATTAGTACATTTCCCTGACAATATATTCAACAATACATTAGGATAAATATATATGAATCCCAGGACTCCCTGGAAAACAGTTGCAAATTGTTACTGAATGAACTGTTGAGACATTGATTCAACCCAGAAGCTTCTGAAACCAGTTTAGGTTGTGGTTCAGCTGCAGTTCATCCAACTTTCTCTGTCATCATATCAGTCATGTCACAACCACTGAGCCAACCATCCTACAACCATGTTGCTGTCAGTTGACCCAACCAACATCCATGTTGCTGTCAGTGGACCCAACCATGAACCACAACACTGTCAGGTGACCCAACCATGAACCACAACACTGTCAGGTGACCCAACCATGAACCACAACACTGTCAGTGGACCCAACCATGAACCACAACACTGTCAGGTGACCCAACCATGAACCACAACACTGTCAGTGGACCCAACCATGAACCACAACACTGTCAGGTGACCCAACCATGAACCACAACACAGTCAGGATCAGCCATCCTTAGAGATCACAGAGGTTGATACTAGCCTGGGAAACAGTGTGTGTCCATCATGTGGGAGGCCGTGCAAGGTGAACGAGCTCAACAATAGCACAGCTCTGAGACGGTGTGTGTGTTTGCTGGGTCTAATCTGTGTTCATTATGTATGATCTGAGGCCTGGGTAGTGGTGCATTCACTTTACATTGGACTGCATTGACTGGATGGGCAACTAGGCTTCAGAACCCCCTCCACTGCCCCTAACCCACTCTTCAACCCTGCTAATGATTGTGCTGTGTGTGTGTGTGTTGTGCATGCTCACTGCACACAGTTTCA
>NC_048579.1:72776618-72804118 GCF_013265735.2 Oncorhynchus mykiss | reverse complement strand
GAGGAGAGAAAATAGACCGGGGGTGACTAGTCTAGAGGAGAAGAGACCGGGGGTGACTAGTCTAGAGGAGAGAAAAGAGACCGGGGGTGACTAGTCTAGAGGAGAAGAGAGTGAACGTGACTAGACTAGAGGAGAGAAAAGAGACCGGGGGTGACTAGTCTAGGACTAGTCATCCTGCAAGAAACCTGGTATAGAGGAGACGGACCCACTGGTTGCCCTCTAGGTTACAGAGAGCTTGTAGTCCCATCCACCAAACTACCAGGTGTGAAACAGGGAAGGGACTCAGGGGATATGCTCATTTGGTATAGAGCAGACCTAACTCACTCCATTAAATTAATCAAAACAGGAACATTTTACATTTGGCTAGAAATTCAAAAGGAAATTATCTTAACAGAGAATAATGTCCTCCTGTGTGCTACCTATAACCCCCACTAGAATCCCCATATTTTAATGAAGACAGCTTCTCCATCCTGGAGGGGGAATTAATCATTTCCAGGCCCAGGGACATGCACTAGTCTGTGGTGACCTAAATGCCAGAACTGGACAAGAACCCGACACCCTCAGCACACAGGGGGACAAACACCCGCCTGCAGGTGACAGCATTCCCTCCCCCATATGCCCCCCTAGGCACAACTATGACATCATAACCAAACAAAAACGGGTCACAACTCCTGCAGCTCTGTCGCACGCTGGGTATGTACAGAGTCAATGGTAGGCATTGAGGGGACTCCTATGGTAGGTACACCTATAGCTCATCTCTTGGCAGTAGTACTGTAGACTACTTTAACACTGACCTCAACCCAGAGTCTCTCAGACCGTTCACAGTCAGCACACTGACACCCCTATCAGACCACAGCAAAATCACAGTCTACTTGAACAGAGCAATACTCAATCATGAGGCATCAAAGCCAAAGAAACCCTTTTAGACAATTTCCTGGGTAAAAACGTTCCACTGTAATAGTGAAGGTGTAAACTTGGCAGTATAAAATCTTAACCCTATATTTGACCACTCAGCTTCCCTATCAAATCTAAAAATCTCAAATAGAAAACTGAAGAAAATTAACAACAATGACAAATGGTTTGATGAAGAATGCAAAAATCTAAGAAAGAAATTGAGAAACCTGTCCAACCAAAAACATAGAGACCCGGAAAATGTGAGCCTTCACTATGGTGAATCACTAAAACAATACAGAAATACACTACGGAAAAAGAAGGAACAGCATGTCAGAAATCAGCTCAATGTAATTGAAGAATCCATAGACTCTAACCACTTCTGGGAAAATTGGAAAACACTAAACGAACAACAACAGGAAGAATTATCTATCCAAAATGGAGATGTATGGGTAAACCACTTCTCCAATATTTTTGGCTCTATAACAAAGAACAAATAGCAAAAACATATACATGATCAAATACAAATCTTAGAATCATCTATTAAAGACTCCCAGAACCACCTGGATTCTCCAATTACATTGAATGAGCTACAGGACAAAATAAAAACCCTACAACCCAAAAAGGCCTGTGGTGTTGATGGTATCCTCAATGAAATGATCAAATATACAGACAACAAATTCCAATTGGCTATACTAAAACTCTTTAACATCATCCTTAGCTCTGGCATATTCCCCAATTATTGGAACCAAGGACTGATCACCCCAATCCACAAAAGTGGAGACAAATTTGACCCCAATAACTACCGTGGAATATGTGTCAACAGTAACCTTGGGAAAATCCTCTGCATTATCATTAACAGCAGACTCGTACATTTCTTCAATGAAAACAATGTACTGAGCAAATGTCCAATAGGCTTTTTTACCAAATTACCGTACAACAGACCACGTATTCAACCTGCACACCCTAATTGACAAACAAACAAACCAAAACAAAGGCAAAGTCTTCTCATGCTTTGTTGATTTTTAAAAAAGCCATCGACTCAATTTGGCATGAGGGTCTGCTATACAAATTAATGGAAAGTGGTGTTGGGGGTAAAACATACGACATTATAAAATCCATGTACACAAACAACAAGTGTGCGGTTAAAATAGACAAAACACACACACATTTCTTCCCACAGGGTTGTGGGGTGAGACAGGGATGCAGCTTAAGCCCCACCCTCTTCAACATATATATCAACGAATTGGCGCGGGCACTAGAAAAGTCTGCAGCACCCGGCCTCACCCTACTAGAATCTGAAGTCAAATGTCTACTGTTTGCTGATGATCTGGTGCTTCTGTCACCAACCAAGGAGGGCCAACAGCAGCACCTAGATCTTATGCACAGATTCTGCCAGACCTGGGCCCTGACAGTAAATCTCAGTAAGACCAAAATAATGGTGTTCCAAAAAAAGGTCCAGTCGCCAGGACCACGAATACAAATTCCATCTAGACACCGTTGCCCTAGAGCACACAAAAAAACTATACTTCCACAAAGCTGTGAACGATCTGAGACAAGGCAAGAAGGGCATTCTATGCCATCAAAAGGAACATAAAATGCAACATACCAATTAGGATCTGGCAAAAAATACTTGAATCAGTCATAGAGCCCATTGCCCTTTATGGTTGTGAGGTCCGCTCACCATCCAAGAATTCACAAAATGGGACAAAAACCAAATTGAGACTCTGCATGAAGAATTCTGCAAAAATTCCTCTGTGTACAACGTAGAACACCAAATAATGCATGCAGAGCAGAATTAGGCCGATACCCGCTAGTTATCAAAATCCAGAAAAGAGCAGTTACATTCTACAACCACCTAAAAGGAAGCGATTCCAAAACCTTCCATAACAAAGCCATCACCTACAGAGAAATTAACCTGGAGAAGAGTCCCCTAAGCATGCTGGTCCTGGGGCTCTGTTCACAAACACAAACAGACCCCACAGAGCCCCAGGACAGCAACAGAATTATACCCAACCAAATCATGAGAAAAACTAAAAGATAATTACTTGACACATTGGAAATAATTAACAAAAAAACAGAGCAAACTAGAATGCTATTTGGCCCTAAACAGAGAGTACACAGTGGCAGAATACCTGACCACTGTGACTGACCCAAACATTAGGAAAGCTTTGACTATGTACAGACTCAGTGAGCATAGCCTTGCTATTGAGAAAGGCCGCCGTAGGCAGACATGGCTCTCAAGAGAAGACAGGCTATGTGCCCACTGCCCACAAAATGAGATGGAAACTGAGCTGCACTTCCTAACCTCCTGCCAAATGTATGACCATATTAGAGACACATATCTCCCTCAGATTACACAGATCCACAAAGAATTATAAAACAAACCCACAGTGTGCAATCACAGCAGCAAGATTTGTGACCTGTTGCCACAAGAAAAGGGCAACCAGTGAAGAACAAACACCATTGGAAATAAAACCCATATTCATTTTCCATTTTGTACATTAACTATTTGCACATCATTATAACACTGTATATCGATGTCACATGACATTTGAAATGTCTATTTTCCTTTGTAACTTCTGTGAGTGTAATGTTTACGGTTCATTTTTATTGTTTATTTCACTTTTGTTTATTATCTACTTCACTTGCTTTGGCAATGTAAACATATGTTTCCCATGCCAATAAAGACCCTTGAATTGGAGAGAGAGAGAGAGAGAGAGAGAGAGAGAGAGAGAGAGAGAGAGAGAGAGAGAGAGAGAGACAGAGAGAGACAGAGAGAGACAGAGAGAGACAGAGAGAGAGAGAGAGAGAGAGAGAGAGAGAGACAGAGACAGAGACAGAGAGAGAGAGAGAGAGGGCAAAAGAGAGACCCTTGAATTGGAGAGAGAGAGAGAGAGAGAGAGAGAGAGAGAGACAGACAGAGACAGAGACAGAGACAGAGAGAGAGAGACAGAGAGAGACAGAGAGAGACAGAGAGAGACAGAGAGAGACAGAGAGAGACAGAGAGAGACAGAGACAGAGACAGAGACAGAGACAGAGAGAGAGAGAGAGAGAGAGAGAGAGATGGCAAAAGAGAGAGAGGAGGCATACTCCTGCCCTGTGATAGGCTATAATCACTATATGGGTCAACATCTTACATCCTACTTCCTAACAAAGAAGACCAAGGAAGTAATACCAAGAGGGCTAAGGGAGTAATACCAAGACACCTAAGGAAGTAATACCAAGAGAACTAAGGTAGGAACCTCTTCAAAACAAACAGAAATATTACAACCCATCTATGACCTGCAGTAGGGACTGAACACCATCCATCTGTTCTCAGAACAGCCTCTCTATTACATCATCACACTGAATGAGAGACAGAAAAAAAATAAGAGCCTCGTTGCCGCACTGCCAGGTTCACCATGACAACCGAGCTGTAGGGAGGATGGGAGGATGATCCTCGCGTTGCCATGGCAGCCAGGTTATGTAACAATAGTCTCCACACTGCAGTGGAGGAGGAGGGAGATGTCTGTCTGTTATAATGTGGAGGAGGAGGAGGGGAGATGTCTCTGTCTGTTATAATGTGGAGGAGGAGGAGGGAGATGTCCCTGTCTGTTATAATGTGGAGGAGGAGGAGGGAGATGTCTCTGTCTGTTATAATGTGGAGGAGGAGGAGGGAGATGTCTGTCTGTTATAATGTGGAGGAGGAGGAGGAGGGAGATGTCTGTCTGTTATAATGTGGAGGAGGAGGAGGGGGGAGATGTCTCTGTCTGTTATAATGTGGAGGAGGAGGAGGAGGAGGGAGATGTCCCTGTCTGTTATAATGTGGAGGAGGAGGAGGAGGAGGGAGATGTCTCTGTCTGTTATAATGTGGAGGAGGAGGAGGTGGGAGATGTCTCTGTCTGTTATAATGTGGAGGAGGAGGAGGGAGATGTCTCTGTCTGTTATAATGTGGAGGAGGAGGAGGGAGATGTCTCTGTCTGTTATAATGTGGAGGAGGAGGGGGGAGATGTCTCTGTCTGTTATAATGTGGAGGAGGAGGGGGGAGATGTCTCTGTCTGTTATAATGTGGAGGAGGAGGAGGGAGATGTCTGTCTGTTATAATGTGGAGGAGGAGGAGGGGGGAGATGTCTCTGTCTGTTATAATGTGGAGGAGGAGGAGGTGGGAGATGTCTCTGTCTGTTATAATGTGGAGGAGGAAGAGGGAGATGTCCCTGTCTGTTATAATGTGGAGGAGGAGGAGGGAGATGTCTGTCTGTTATAATGTGGAGGAGGAGGAGGAGGAGGAGGAGGGAGATGTCTCTGTCTGTTATAATGTGGAGGAGGAGGAGGAGGAGGGAGATGTCCCTGTCTGTTATAATGTGGAGGAGGAGGAGGGAGATGTCTGTCTGTTATAATGTGGAGGAGGAGGAGGGAGATGTCCCTGTCTGTTATAATGTGGAGGAGGAGGAGGGAGATGTCCCTGTCTGTTATAATGTGGAGGAGGAGGAGGAGGAGGAGGGAGATGTCTCGGTCTGTTATAATGTGGAGGAGGAGGAGGAGGAGGGAGATGTCCCTGTCTGTTATAATGTGGAGGATGAGGAGGGAGATGTCTGTCTGTTATAATGTGGAGGAGGAAGAGGGAGATGTCCCTGTCTGTTATAATGTGGAGGAGGAGGAGGGAGATGTCCCTGTCTGTTATAATGTGGATGAGGAAGAGGGAGATGTCTCTGTCTGTTATAATGTGGAGGAGGAGGAGGTGGGAGATGTCTCTGTCTGTTATAATGTGGAGGAGGAGGAGGTGGGAGATGTCTCTGTCTGTTATAATGTGGAGGAGGAGGAGGTGGGAGATGTCTCTGTCTGTTATAATGTGGATGAGGAAGAGGGAGATGTCCCTGTCTGTTATAATGTGGAGGAGGAGGAGGGAGATGTCTCTGTCTGTTATAATGTGGAGGAGGAGGAGGTGGGAGATGTCTCTGTCTGTTATAATGTGGATGAGGAAGAGGGAGATGTCCCTGTCTGTTATAATGTGGAGGAGGAGGAGGGAGATGTCTCTGTCTGTTATAATGTGGAGGAGGAGGAGGTGGGAGATGTCTCTGTCTGTTATAATGTGGATGAGGAAGAGGGAGATGTCCCTGTCTGTTATAATGTGAAGGAGGAGGAGGGAGATGTCTCTGTCTGTTATAATGTGGAGGAGGAGGAGGGAGATGTCCCTGTCTGTTATAATGTGGAGGAGGAGGAGGGAGATGTCTCTGTCTGTTATAATGTGGAGGAGGAGGAGGTGGGAGATGTCTCTGTCTGTTATAATGTGGATGAGGAAGAGGGAGATGTCCCTGTCTGTTATAATGTGGAGGAGGAGGAGGGAGATGTCTCTGTCTGTTATAATGTGGAGGAGGAGGAGGGAGATGTCCCTGTCTGTTATAATGTGGAGGAGGAGGAGGGAGATGTCTCTGTCTGTTATAATGTGGAGGAGGAGGAGGGAGATGTCCCTGTCTGTTATAATGTGGAGGAGGAAGAGGGAGATGTCCCTGTCTGTTATAATGTGGAGGAGGAGGAGGGAGATGTCTCTGTCTGTTATAATGAGGAGGAGGAGGAGGGAGATGTCTCTGTCTGTTATAATGTGGAGGAGGAGGAGGGAGATGTCCCTGTCTGTTATAATGTGGAGGAGGAGGAGGAGGAGGAGGAGGGGGGAGATGTCTCTGTCTGTTATAATGTGGAGGAGGAGGAGGGAGATGTCCCTGTCTGTTATAATGTGGAGGAGGAAGAGGGAGATGTCCCTGTCTGTTATAATGTGGAGGAGGAGGGGAGATGTCTGTCTGTTATAATGTGGAGGAGGAGGAGGGGGGAGATGTCTCTGTCTGTTATAATGTGGAGGAGGAGGAGGAGGGGGGAGATGTCCCTGTCTGTTATAATGTGGAGGAGGAGGAGGGAGATGTCTCTGTCTGTTATAATGTGGAGGAGGAGGAGGGAGATGTCTCTGTCTGTTATAATGTGGAGGAGGAGGGAGATGTCCCTGTCTGTTATAATGTGGAGGAGGAGGGAGATGTCTGTCTGTTATAATGTGGAGGAGGAGGAGGAGGGGGGAGATGTCCCTGTCTGTTATAATGTGGAGGAGGAAGAGGGAGATGTCCCTGTCTGTTATAATGTGGAGGAGGAGGAGGGAGATGTCCCTGTCTGTTATAATGTGGAGGAGGAGGAGGGAGATGTCTGTCTGTTATAATGTGGAGGAGGAGGAGGGGGGAGATGTCTCTGTCTGTTATAATGTGGAGGAGGAGGAGGGAGATGTCTGTCTGTTATAATGTGGAGGAGGAGGAGGGAGATGTCCCTGTCTGTTATAATGTGGAGGAGGAGGAGGGGGGAGATGTCTCTGTCTGTTATAATGTGGAGGAGGAGGAGGGGGGAGATGTCTGTCTGTTATAATGTGGAGGTGGAGGGAGATGTCTCTGTCTGTTATACTGTGGAGGAGGAGGAGGAGGAGGGGGGAGATGTCTCTGTCTGTTATAATGTGGAGGAGGAGGAGGAGGATGTCTCCTCTCCTCTCTTCCCACAGGTCAGAAAAGACATTAAGAAAGCTAACGTCTGTTTCATTGAGCTAAGCCTGCAGCTACAGCTAACAAGATGTAATGTGTCAAACAGTGGGGATTCCTCCTTAGTAAAGTCAACGAGACAGTGTGTTATGTGTGTGTTAACAGAGTGCTGTAGTCCAGAGTGCTGTAGTCCATTGTGACTCCCCGACCAGCACCTCTGTGTTCTTAAATGACGGAGACTCATTTTGATTGAATGCATTCAGTTAAGCAACTGACTAGGTATCCTCCTTTCCCTTCTCTGACAGAGAGTATTATGTTCTGACACACACACACACACACACACACACACACACACACACACACACACACACACACACACACACACACACACACACACACACACACACACACACACAAGTAGACCTAGTTTTAAAGACAAGGCACATTCCTTGAATACAAACAACAGATGAAGGAGTGAACGTTGTTATTTTGGAGAATGTCTCAACGACGTCTTTCAGGTTACAAGGTAGTCATTTTTTATGGGATTTTCTCACCCTTTTTCTAACAAAAGGTAATTTGACTGACAGCAGCTGTTGTGTTGTCATCCAGACAATCTCTCTGAGGCCCCGCATGTCACTACTACTCTGAGGTGAGGTTCACAGTAAACTAGCGTAACCATAGTGATGTGATTCCACTGAAGATCAGATGTACAAAACAAGAAGAAATTCAGCATCTTTACTTTCAAGAAACCAATTTCTCCTCAACTTTTTTCTTAAGGAGAAGTATAAGAAATAATGCACAACCATTTCCAATAACCTTTTTGGGGAATAGCAACTTGACTTAACTTTCTTCATAAGTCTATAGTGAAGGACAGAAGACATTTCTTCTTAAGAAGGTTTTGTGAATCCGGGCTGTGATGTCATTGTTGCCATCTCCTTGGCAACACAGTTCATGTCAACACATCAGAGACAATCAGCGCTAACTCAAGGGATAAGACACCTTTCTCTCACCGTTCTCACACTGAACACAAAGACAAACACTAATATCAGCCTTTCTCTGTTGCTACGGTAACACAAAACAGTGTGGTGATTGAGTCTGTCTATAACAGAACCACACCCTTCCTTACCTGAGACAGACAAAACCCCTAAGGTTAACATTGGGCAAACCTGATCCTAGATCTGTGGTTAAGTTAGTTTCTAATGGTTCAGGTTCAGGTAACCTGATCCTAGATCTGTGGTTAAATTAGTTTCTAATGGTTCAGGTTAAGGTAACCTGATCCTAGATCTGTGGTTAAGTTAGTTTCTAATCTACACACAATAACCCATAACGACAAGGCGAAAACAGGTTTTTACAAATTTTAGCAAATGTATTAAAATAAAAAAACAAATATCTTATATGAGACTCGAAATTGAGCTCCGATGCATCCTGTTTCCATTGATCAATCTTGAGATGTTTCTACAACTTGATTGGAATCCACATGTGGTGAATTCAATTGATGTGCACACCTGTCTATATAAGGTCCCAGAGTTGAAAGTGCATGTCAGAGTAAAAACCAAGACATGAGGTCGAAGGAATTATCCGTAGAGCTCCGAGACAGGATTGTGTTGAGGCACAGATCTGAGGAAGGGTACCAGTGGCAGGAACTGGGAGACTAGTCAGGATCAAGGGAAAGATGAACGGAGCAAAGTACAGAGAGATCCTTGATGAAAACCTGCTCCGGATCACTCAGGACCTCAGACTGGGGAGAAGGTTGACCTTTCAACAGGACAAACGACCCTAAGCACACAGCCAAGACAACGCAGGAGTGGCTTCGGGACAAGTCTCAATGTCCTTGAGTGGCCCAGTCAGAGCCCTGACTTGAACCCGATCTAACATCTCTGGAGAGACCTGAAAATAGCTGTGCAGCGACACTTCCCATCCAACCTGACAGAGCTGGAGAGGATCTGCAGAGAAGAATGCGAGAAACTCTACAAATGCAGTTGTGCAAGGTTTGTAGCATCATACCCAAGAAGACTTGAGGCTGTAATCACTGCCAAAGATGCTTCAACAAAGTACTGAGTAAAGGGTCTGAATACTTCTGGAAATGTGATATTTAAAAAATATATATTTTAAATGTACAAACATGTCTAAAAACCTGTTTTTGCTTTGTCATTATGGCGTACTGTGTGTAGATTGATGAGGGGAAAGAACTATTTCATCCATTTTAGAATAAGGCTGTATGTGGGGCAATGGCGTAGGAATGTTTTCCTACAACCACAGAGTTGTAAGTCACACCCTAGCTGGCTACACCCTGCAGTGCTTTACGTCTGAGGTAAAACATTTTCCATCCAGAAGAAAAAGTCTGTTTGTGCTGCAGCAGAAGGAGCCAGAGACTCATCTGGTATGGAGAGAGACTCGGCTGGAACACTGACACATCTGGTATGGAGAGAGACTCGGCTGGAACACTGACACATCTGGTATGGAGAGAGACTCGGCTGGAACACTGACACATCTGGTATGGAGAGAGACTCGGCTGGAACACTGACACATCTGGTATGGAGAGAGACTCGGCTGGAACATCTGGTATGGAGAGAGACTCGGCTGGAACATCTGGTATGGAGAGAGACTTGGCTGGAACACTGACACATCTGGTATGGAGAGAGACTCGGCTGGAACACTGACACATCTGGTATGGAGAGAGACTCGGCTGGAACACTGACACATCTGGTATGGAGAGAGACTCGGCTGGAACACTGACACATCTGGTATGGAGAGAGACTCGGCTGGAACACTGACACATCTGGTATGGAGAGAGACTCGGCTGGAACACTGACACATCTAGTATGGAGAGAGACTCGGCTGGAACACTGACACATCTGGTATGGAGAGAGACTCAGCTGGAACACTGACACATCTGGTATGGAGAGAGACTCGGCTGGAACACTGACACATCTGGTATGGAGAGAGACTCGGCTGGAACATCTGGTACGGAGAGAGAATCGGCTGGAACACTGACACATCTGGTATGGAGAGAGACTCGGCTGGAACACTGACACATCTGGTATGGAGAGAGACTCGGCTGGAACACTGACTCATCTGGTATGGAGAGAGACTCGGCTGGAACACTGACACATCTGGTATGGAGAGAGACTCGGCTGGAACATCTGGTACGGAGAGAGACTCGGCTGGAACACTGACACATCTGGTATGGAGAGAGACTCGGCTGGAACACTGACACATCTGGTATGGAGAGAGACTCGGCTGGAACACTGACTCATCTGGTATGGAGAGAGACTCGGCTGGAACACTGACACATCTGGTATGGAGAGAGACTCGGCTGGAACACTGACACATCTGGTATGGAGAGAGACTCGGCTGGAACACTGACACATCTGGTATGGAGAGAGACTCGGCTGGAACACTGACACATCTGGTATGGAGAGAGACTCGGCTGGAACACTGACACATCTGGTATGGAGAGAGACTCGGCTGGAACATCTGGTATGGAGAGAGACTCGGCTGGAACACTGACACATCTGGTATGAGAGAGACTCGGCTGGAACTCTGACACATCTGGTATGGAGAAAGACTTGGCTGGAACACTGACACATCTGGTATGGAGAGAGACTCGGCTGGAACATCTGGTATGAGAGAGACTCGGCTGGAACACTGACACATCTGGTATGGAGAGAGACTCGGCTGGAACACTGACACATCTGGTATGGAGAGAGACTCGGCTGGAACATCTGGTATGGAGAGAGACTCGGCTGGAACACTGACACATCTGGTATGGAGAGAGACTCGGCTGGAACACTGACACATCTGGTATGGAGAGAGACTCGGCTGGAACATCTGGTATGGAGAGACTCGGCTGGAACACTGACACATCTGGTATGGAGAGAGACTCGGCTGGAACATCTGGTATGGAGAGAGACTCGGCTGGAACACTGACACATCTGGTATGGAGAGAGACTCTGCTGGAACATCTGGTATGGAGAGAGACTCGGCTGGAACACTGACACATCTGGTATGGAGAGAGACTCGGCTGGAACACTGACACATCTGGTATGAAGAGAGACTCGGCTGGAACACGGACACATCTGGTATGGAGAGAGACTCGGCTGGAACACTGACACATCTGGTATGGAGAGAGACTCGGCTGGAACACTGACACATCTGGTATGGAGAGAGACTCGGCTGGAACACTGACACATCTGGTATGGAGAGAGACTCGGCTGGAACACTGACACATCTGGTACGGAGAGAGACTCGGCTGGAACATCTGGTATGGAGAGAGACTCGGCTGGAACACGGACACATCTGGTATGGAGAGAGACTCGGCTGGAACACTGACATCTGGTATGGAGAGAGACTCGGCTGGAACACTGACACATCTGGTATGGAAAGAGACTCGGCTGGAACACTGACACATCTGGTATGAAGAGAGACTCGGCTAAAACACGGACACATCTGGTATGGAGAGAGACTCGGCTGGAACACTGACACATCTGGTATGGAGAGAGACTCGGCTGGAACACTGACACATCTGTTATGGAGAGAGACTCGGCTGGAACATCTGGTATGGAGAGAGACTCGGCTGGAACACTGACACATCTGGTATGGAGAGAGACTCGGCTGGAACACTGACACATCTGTTATGGAGAGAGACTCGGCTGGAACACTGACACATCTGGTATGGAGAGAGACTCGGCTGGAACACTGACACATCTGGTACGGAGAGAGACTCGGCTGGAACATCTGGTATGGAGAGAGACTCGGCTGGAACACGGACACATCTGGTATGGAGAGAGACTCGGCTGGAACACTGACATCTGGTATGGAGAGAGACTCGGCTGGAACACTGACACATCTGGTATGGAAAGAGACTCGGCTGGAACACTGACACATCTGGTATGGAGAGAGACTCGGCTGGAACACTGACACATCTAGTATGAAGAGAGACTCGGCTAAAACACGGACACATCTGGTATGGAGAGAGACTCGGCTGGAACACTGACACATCTGGTATGGAGAGAGACTCGGCTGGAACACTGACACATCTGTTATGGAGAGAGACTCGGCTGGAACATCTGGTATGGAGAGAGACTCAGCTGGAACACTGACACATCTGGTATGGAGAGAGACTCGGCTGGAACACTGACACATCTGGTACGGAGAGAGACTCGGCTGGAACATCTGGTATGGAGAGAGACTCGGCTGGAACACGGACACATCTGGTATGGAGAGAGACTCGGCTGGAACACTGACATCTGGTATGGAGAGAGACTCGGCTGGAACACTGACACATCTGGTATGGAAAGAGACTCGGCTGGAACACTGACACATCTGGTATGGAGAGAGACTCGGCTGGAACACTGACACATCTGGTATGGAGAGAGACTCGGCTGGAACACTGACTCATCTGGTATGGAGAGAGACTCGGCTGGAACACTGACTCATCTGGTATGGAGGAAGTATCGCCTTACTAAACACCCCATAGCAGCTCACACACACACACACACACACACACACACACACACACACACACACACACACACACACACACACACACACACACACACACACACACACACACACTTTAGGACTAAGAGCTCACAGTGACATATTCTAGATTCTACCAACCTATGGCTGGTTAAAACAGGATGTGGAACAGAACAGAATCAACAAGGGGCTTTTTCTAAAACTGTGACCTCCAGTCTCTCAGTCACAACATCGGCCCACAATAGCACAACAACACAGCCTACACCCAAACACATTCATTTCAGATGAGTTCCAATGCAACACCATTCTGCACCTGTGTGAGAGACGGATAGACACCAGTTTATTCCATCACAGCTCGTACAGTGATGTAAGTCTATTATAGACTTCACTAGCTCATGTGACTGGGGCTAAATAAAACCAACTATCCTAAGCAGGCAAGGCTGGACTGGGACGTGTGACATGACTGGCTCCTGTCAGACTGTCCTTTGTTGACTCCTAAATGGTACCCTATTCCCTATGGGGTCTGGTCAAAAGTTGTGCACTATGTAGGGAGTAGGGTGCCATTTGGAACAGATCCATAGCCCAGATCAGGTGAGGGTTAATGAGATCACACTGCAGTGACAGAATGACAGACAGCATTCCGGTCTGGACAGCACCCATCACATAACATAACATACACTCCCCCTTAACAGTATGGACAGCACCCATCACATTACATAACATAACATAACATAACATAACATAACATAACATAACATAACATACACTCCCCCTTAACAGTCTGGACAGCACCCACCACATGACATACACTCCCCCTTAACAGTGTGGACAGCACCCATCACATAACATAACATACACCCCACCTTAACAGTCTGGACAGCACCCACCACATAACATAACATAACATACACTGCCACCTTAACAGTCTGGACAGCACCCATCACATAACATAACATACACTCCCCCTTAACAGTCTGGACAGCACCCACCACATAACATAACATAACATACACTCCCCCTTAACAGTGTGGACAGCACCCATCACATAACATAACATACACCCCACCTTAACAGTCTGGACAGCACCCACCACATAACATAACATAACATAACATACACTCCCACCTTAACAGTCTGGACAGCACCCATCACATAACATAACATACACTCCCCCTTAACAGTCTGGACAGCACCCATCACATAACATAACATACACTCCCCCTTAACAGTCTGGACAGCACCCACCACATAACATAACATACACTCCCCCTTAACAGTCTGGACAGCACCCACCACATAACATAACATACACTCCCCCTTAACAGTCTGGACAGCACAGCACCCATCACATAACATAACATACACTCCCCCTTAACAGTCTGGACAGCACCCACCACATAACATAACATAACATAACATACACTCCCCCTTAACAGTGTGGACAGCACCCATCACATAACATAACATACACCCCACCTTAACAGTCTGGACAGCACCCACCACATAACATAACATAACATAACATACACTCCCACCTTAACAGTCTGGACAGCACCCATCACATAACATAACATACACTCCCCCTTAACAGTCTGGACAGCACCCATCACATAACATAACATACACTCCCCCTTAACAGTCTGGACAGCACCCATCACATTACATAATATACACTCCCACCTTAGCCTTCTAATAAACTGAGTATAAAAAACATTAGGAACACCTGCTCTTTCCAGAACAGACTGACCAGGTGAATCCAGGTGAAATCTATGATCCCTTATTGACGTCAGTTGTTAAATCCACTTCAATCAGTGTAGATGAAGGGGAGGAGACTGTTAAAGAAGGGAGTTTTAAGCCTTGAGACAATTAAGACTTGGATTGTGTATATGTGCCATTCAGAGGGTGAATAGACAAGACCTAAACAATTAAGTGCCTTTGAACAGCGTATGGTAGTAGGTGCCAGGCGCACCGGTTTGTGTCAAGAACTGCAACGCTGCTGCGTTTTTCACGCTCAACAGTTTCTTGTGTATATCAATATTGGTCGACCACCCAAAGGACATCCAGCCAACTTGACACAACTGTGGGAAGCATTGGAGTCAACATGGACCAGCCTCCCTGTGGAGGGGGGTTTATTAGAAACATGTTTTTAATATTTGGTATACTCCGTGTATATCATATCACCCCCGGTCTAGCCCAACTCCTAACCAGATATTTCACCCTTGTTATAGCCCAACACCTGACCAGATATACTGCATCACCCTCGTTATAGCCCAACTCCTAACCAGATATATCACCCTCGTTATAGCCCAACACCTGACCAGATATACTGTATCACCCCCGTTATAGCCCAACTCCTAACCATATATATCACCCTCGTTATAGCCCAACACCTGACCAGATATACTGTATCACCCCGTAATAGCCCAACACCTGACCAGATATACTGTATCACCCCCGTAATAGCCCAACACCTGACCAGATATACTGTATCACCCCCGTTATAGCCCAACACCTGACCAGATATACTGTATCACCCCCGTAATAGAACAACACCTGACCAGATATACTGTATCACCCTCGTTATAGCCCAACACCTGACCAGATATACTGTATCACCCCCGTAATAGCCCAACACCTGACCAGATATACTGTATCACCCCCGTAATAGCCCAACTCCTAACCATATATATCACCCTCGTTATAGCCCAACACCTGACCAGATATACTGTATCACCCCCGTAATAGCCCAACTCCTAACCAGATATATCACCCTCGTTATAGCCCAACACCTGACCAGATATACTGTATCACCCCCGTTATAGCCCAACTCCTAACCATATATATCACCCTCGTTATAGCCCAACACCTGACCAGATATACTGTATCACCCCGTAATAGCCCAACACCTGACCAGATATACTGTATCACCCCCGTAATAGTCCAACACCTGACCAGATATACTGTATCACCCCCGTTATAGCCCAACACCTGACCAGATATACTGTATCACCCCCGTAATAGCCCAACACCTGACCAGATATACTGTATCACCCTCGTTATAGCCCAACACCTGACCAGACATACCGTATCACCCCGTAATAGCCCAACATCTGACCAGATATACTGCATCACCCCCGTAATAGCCCAACGCCTGACAAGGATGTTTCCCCTCTAGGTGTCTGACTGGAAGAGATCGACTCAGAATGAATCAGACATTTGTGCCATTAGAAGCCTGTTCTAAACACATTCAATTCCAGGAGTGCACGTTTATTGTGAAGCGCAAAGTAGCTATGAAGGAGCTAAGAAAACACAAGATTAAGATACAGGTCGATGGTATTGGAACAGACTAGCGGCCTGTCCAGGGGGTGCACCTGTATCAAGCTGTGTCATGCTACAGAAACAGGAGATGGGCTCCTGCGAGCCACTCTCCTAGGAGCAGTCCTCTTCCCATAAACCTCTCCACAGTGAGGGAAGTGAAACGTCTCGTTGTAAAGGGCACAAAGCCACGAGGGGGGAGAGAGAGAGAGAGAAAGAGAGAGAATAACGGAGAGGGATAAGAGAAGGTGAAGAGAAATGGATAGAAAGACAGATCAATGGAAAGTAATAAGGAGAAAGACAGAGGTAGAGATCGATAGAGACATTGCTCTCTCTCTCTCTCTCTCTCTCCACGTGTCTCCGTCTTTCTCCTTACTTTCTAACCATTTCTCTTTTCCTTCTCTATGTCTCTCCGTTTCGCTCTCCCTCCCTACGGTCTCTCTCTCTCTCTGCTGAGTCTCTGTCTCAGAGGAGGGCTATAGGTTCATGTCATAACATGTTCTGCTAACAGCTAGCAGGGTTGAGTCATTCCCATTCAAACACATTAGGAGTTGTTTGGACCTGACTGGCTAACTGACTGACTGCTCTCTATCATTCTCTACCTGTCCCTCTCTCTGTCTTGTTCTGTCAGTCTGAATCAACACACGAACTCCTCCGAATCAACACACGAACTCCTCCGAAACAACGCACTCCCTCCTCCGAATCAACGCACCACCTCCTCCGAATCAACGCACCACCTCCTCCGAATCAACGCACCACCTCCTCCGAATCAACGCACCACCTCCTCCGAATCAACGCACCACCTCCTCCGAATCAACGCACCACCTCCTCCGAATCAACGCACCACCTCCTCCGAATCAACGCACCACCTCCTCCGAATCAACGCACCACCTCCTCCGAATCAACGCACTACCTCCTCCGAATCAACACACTACCTCCTCTGAATCAACACACTACCTCCTCTGAATCAACACTACCTCCTCTGAATCAACACTACGTCCTCTGAATCAACACACTACCTCCTCTGAATCAACTCTACCTCCTCTGAATCAACTCTACCTCCTCTGAATCAACTCTACCTCCTCTGAATCAACTCTACCTCCTCTGAATCAACTCTACCTCCTCTGAATCAACTCTACCTCCTCTGAATCAACTCTACCTCCTCTGAATCAACTCTACCTCCTCTGAATCAACACACTACCTCCTCTGAATCAACACTACGTCCTCTGAATCAACTCTACAGCCCTGCTCAGAATAGTTTTCATGATGGTCCTGTATGGGGAGGCTGACAGGCGAACATTAGGGAGCCGTTACACCAGCAGGTGAATATTGCCTGGCTCTTTCACTGCTCTTTACTTCATTGAAAAAAGACCAATAGACTCATACAGGCCTTCCCATTTCATCCCTAACCAGTAACAGACAACAGCATACCTTAATCATCTAGCCTGAATAGAAGAAGTTATGCATACAAATAATTAGAGTATTACTGTATCAATCAACTAAAACACTAATAAATATGTTTCTTGACCAGAATAAAACCGGTTGTGTTTCCAGCCTACTGAGACCCTGGCTGTGGTCTATGATGTAATGTAGACGGTACTGAGCGGTCGGGCCAGCCACAGTGAAGGACGCAGGCAGGACACAGAGAGGTACAACAACAACATTAATAATAGCCTCCATCTGTGTGTCTGTGTGTCTGTCCGCCCAGTACCAGGGATCTGTTACATCAGTGCTGGCCACAGACCTCAGCATAAGGACAGGCTTACTGTGTGTTGCTTGGTTACAAAGCCTACAGCTAAAAAAAAATGACTTGATGACTCCGGTATTAAAACAGTCATAAAATGACACTGGTCTAAACTCAAACTGAAACGGCAGGTAACCCTATCAAAACCACCAACTGTCTGTCAGTCTATTAACAGCAGGTAACCCCTATCAAAACCACCAACTGTCTGTCAGTCTATTAACAGCAGGTAACCCTATCAAAACCACCAACTGTCTGTCAGTCTATTAACAGCAGGTAACCCTATCAAAACCACCAACTGTCTGTCAGTCTATTAACAGCAGGTAACCCTATCAAAACCACCAACTGTCTGTCAGTCTATTAACAGCAGGTAACCCTATCAAAACCACCAACTGTCTGTCAGTCTATTAACAGCAGGTAACCCTATCAAAACCACCAACTGTCTGTCAGTCTGTTAACAGCAGGTAAACCTATCAAAACCACCAACTGTCTGTCAGTCTGTCTGTCTGTTAACAGTGTTTATTTTCTCTCTCTCCACTCCTCTGAGGTAAAATAGACACGGGATCCTGTTGGAAGGAATCAAGCCATCAAAGGTAAATACAAGAGAAACAAGAGGATTCTTACCTTCTTCTGGTACCACACCACAGCATCTCTGACTTTGGACGCCATTTACATGTCAGAGGTCACCAGCTGGGGCATTTTAGGCTGTAAAACGGAGAGAACGAGAGAGAGAGAGAGATCAGTCAATGAGGAGTCTGTGTTGCTCCGCATAGCTTTTAAAGCCTCTACCTGCTGGGCAGGTGTGTCATGCTCTGTGACATCACACACACACACACCACACACCTCATTAATAGTGGGGCGAGCCTTTGAGAGGAACAGGCAGTCTCTCTTGACAGTACCTTGGCTCCCGCGACATATACACACACACACGAAGTAGAGAAGCTAATTAGGAAGCTGGCGGTGCTGTGTTGCTGCCACCATCCTATTCATATTCAATACCAGACACACAGAGCGGTCAGCAGAGGAGCTGGTCTGGTCAGAGCTCAGACTGAGGGGAGTTAAGTCAGTCTCTCTCTCTAAACAGATGGGCTGTTATGTGAAGGGGAGTTAAGTCAGTCTCTCTCTCTAAACAGATGGGCTGTTATGTGAAGGGGAGTCAGTCTCTCTCTCTCTCTCTCTCTCTCTCTCTCTCTAAACAGATGGGCTGTTATGTGAAGGGGAGTCAGTCTCTCTCTCTCTCTCTCTCTCTCTAAACAGATGGGCTGTTATGTGAAGGGGAGTCAGTCTCTCTCTCTCTCTCTAAACAGATGGGCTGTTATGTGAAGGGGAGTCAGTCTCTCTCTCTAAACAGATGGGCTGTTATGTGAAGGGGAGTCAGTCTCTCTCTCTAAACAGA
Organism: Oncorhynchus mykiss; assembly: GCF_013265735.2. Classification (NCBI taxonomy): domain Eukaryota; kingdom Metazoa; phylum Chordata; class Actinopteri; order Salmoniformes; family Salmonidae; genus Oncorhynchus; species Oncorhynchus mykiss. The sequence continues at coordinate 72,784,806 of NC_048579.1, read as the reverse complement.
TGGGCTGTTATGTGAAGGGGAGTCAGTCTCTCTCTCTAAACAGGTGGGCTGTTATGTGAAGGGGAGTCAGTCTCTCTCTCAAACAGTTTGCTCTTTCCATCTGACAGTGTTGAACAGTTCTCTTTCCATCTGACAGTGTTGAACAGTTCTCTTTCCATCTGACAGTGTTGAACAGTTCTCTTTCCATCTGACAGTGTTGAACAGTTCTCTTTCCATCTGACAGTGTTGAACAGTTCTCTTTCCATCTGACAGTGTTGAACAGTTCTCTTTCCATCTGACAGTGTTGAACAGTTCTCTTTCCATCTGACAGTGTTGAGTTTGGGAAACCCTGCTCTAGGGTTTCAAGTACACTTGGACGTTTTAAGTACACTACGATGTTTTAAGTACACTACGATGTTTTTAAGTACACTACGATGTTTTTAAGTACACTACGATGTTTTTAAGTACACTTGGACATTTCAAGTCTTTATTTGATGAGCAGATGTTTCTGGGTGGGGCCTTCTTGTTTTTGTCTTCTGGCTCTGCACAATAGCTGGGTGTGTGTTACACCACATCTCATTCAGCACACACACATTCTGTGATGAGTCTTTTTCCACCTTCAGCGTTTGATTGAGCCTGGCATCGTGTGCTAGATGGGCGGTGTAAGGGGTTGGCACTTCTGGGACTATTATATCCCACCAGGCAAGCGTAGTCAAGCGAAGAAAACAAACGTTATTTCCCAGGTCTGACGGCAGTTGGTTCCCCTCCATAGAACTGTCGTGGTCCAGGAGGAAAGTGGTGTTCCTAGAATATAAATACTATTTCTCACAGAGACTATTTATAGCTAAGAGGAAATGTCTGTTTTTCTTAAAGAGAAGTCTCATTCCTGACTGATTACACTGTTGCTAGGATGCTCCTCCCAGTCCAATCCTTCTGCTCTATTTCTCTGTGTGTGTGTGTGTGTGTGTGTGGTGTGTGTGTGTGTGTGTGTGGTGTGTGTGTCTGTGGTGTGTGTGTGTGTGTGTGTGTGCGCGCACCTGGCAACGACATCAAAAGCAGATCCTCCACTTCAAAACACACAGCTTCCATGTCTTTGCGGCTTAAGAACCGAGCTTTGAGAGGTAGATAGACTGACGCTAGAGAATCAGATCACAGTGATCTGTAGTGATGACATATGAGGTCGACACCTAGTCCCCAGGCGGCACCTGGCATCCTGTTCAGGAGGAATAAACAGAACAGAGCTGTTTATATCTATCATGCCACACAGTGAGCCAGCCACCAATAGAACAAGCGAGACTGTAGCATCACAGTGAGCCAGCAGGGCTAATAGAACAAGAGAGACTGTAGCATCACACAGTGAGCCAGCAGGGCTAATAGAACAAGAGAGACTGTAGCATCACACAGTGAGCCAGCAGGGCTAATAGAACAAGAGAGACTGTAGCATCACAGTGAGCCAGCAGGGCTAATAGAACAAGAGAGACTGAGACTGTAGCATCACACAGTGAGCCAGCAGAGCTAATAGAACAAGAGAGACTGTAGCATCACAGTGAGCCAGCAGAGCTAATAGAACAAGAGAGACTGTAGCATCACAGTGAGCCAGCAGGGCTAATAGAACAAGAGAGACTGTAGCATCACAGTGAGCCAGCAGGGCTAATAGAACAAGAGAGACTGTAGCATCACAGTGAGCCAGCAGGGCTAATAGAACAAGAGAGACTGTAGCATCACAGTGAGCCAGCAGGGCTAATAGAACAAGAGAGACTGTAGCATCACACAGTGAGCCAGCAGGGCTAATAGAACAAGAGAGACTGTAGCATCACACAGTGAGCCAGCAGAGCTAATAGAACAAGAGAGACTGTAGCATCACACAGTGAGCCAGCAGAGCTAATAGAACAAGAGAGACTGTAGCATCACACAGTGAGCCAGCAGAGCTAATAGAACAAGAGAGACTGTAGCATCACAGTGAGCCAGCAGGGCTAATAGAACAAGAGAGACTGTAGCATCACAGTGAGCCAGCAGGGCTAATAGAACAAGAGAGACTGTAGCATCACAGTGAGCCAGCAGAGCTAATAGAACAAGAGAGACTGTAGCATCACAGTGAGCCAGCAGGGCTAATAGAACAAGAGAGACTGTAGCATCTTAAACTGAGATCACTCTGGTCTCTCTGGTCGTGTCTACACTTGACACTTACATGCGACTTCTCCTATCTGAATACGAAGATCACATTGAAAAGACTGGTCTCGACGCACAAAAGTCACTTTGTGGTGTGATTGTGTTCAGATCTGTCTGACCACTTCAGGGGGGGTGGTCTGGGATGCATTGTGTGAGGATCTGTCTGACCACTTCAGGGGGGGTGGTCTGGGATGCATTGTGTGAGGATCTGTCTGACCACTTCAGGCGGGGTGGTCTGGGATGCATTGTGTGAGGATCTGTCTGACCACTTCAGGGGGGGTGGTCTGGGATGCATTGTGTGAGGATCTGTCTGACCACTTCAGGGGGGGTGGTCTGGGATGCATTGTGTGAGGATCTGTCTGACCACTTCAGGCGGGGTGGTCTGGGATGCATTGTGTGAGGATCTGTCTGACCACTTCAGGGGGGGTGGTCTGGGATGCATTGTGTGAGGATCTGTCTGACCACTTCAGGGGGGGTGGTCTGGGATGCATTGTGTGAGGATCTGTCTGACCACTTCAGGGGGGGTGGTCTGGGATGCATTGTGTGAGGATCTGTCTGACCACTTCAGGGGGGGTGGTCTGGGATGCATTGTGTGAGGATCTGTCTGACCACTTCAGGGGGGGTGGTCTGGGATGCATTGTGTGAGGATCTGTCTGACCACTTCAGGGGGGGTGGTCTGGGATGCATTGTGTTCAGATCTGTCTGACCACTTCAGGGGGGGTGGTCTGGGATGCATTGTGTGAGGATTTGTCTGACCACTTCAGGGGGGGTGGTCTGGGATGCATTGTGTGAGGATCTGTCTGACCACTTCAGGGGGGGTGGTCTGGGATGCATTGTGTGAGGATCTGTCTGACCACTTCAGGGGGGGTGGTCTGGGATGCATTGTGTGAGGATCTGTCTGACCACTTCAGGGGGGGTGGTCTGGGATGCATTGTGTGAGGATCTGTCTGACCACTTCAGGGGGGGTGGTCTGGGATGCATTGTGTGAGGATCTGTCTGACCACTTCAGGGGGGGTGGTCTGGGATGCATTGTGTGAGGATCTGTCTGACCACTTCAGGGGGGGTGGTCTGGGATGCATTGTGTGAGGATCTGTCTGACCACTTCAGGGGGGGTGGTCTGGGATGCATTGTGTGAGGATCTGTCTGACCACTTCAGGGGGGGTGGTCTGGGATGCATTGTGTTCAGATCTGTCTGACCACTTCAGGGGGGGTGGTCTGGGATGCATTGTGTGAGGATCTGTCTGACCACTTCAGGGGGGGTGGTCTGGGATGCATTGTGTGAGGATCTGTCTGACCACTTCAGGGGGGTGGTCTGGGATGCATTGTGTGAGGATCTGTCTGACCACTTCAGGGGGGGTGGTCTGGGATGCATTGTGTGAGGATCTGTCTGACCACTTCAGGGGGGGTGGTCTGGGATGCATTGTGTGAGGATCTGTCTGACCACTTCAGGGGGGGGTGGTCTGGGATGCATTGTGTGAGGATCTGTCTGACCACTTCAGGGGGGGTGGTCTGGGATGCATTGTGTGAGGATCTGTCTGACCACTTCAGGGGGGGTGGTCTGGGATGCATTGTGTGAGCATTTCTCCTCAGTCTGGACGCCATCTGTTCACCGAAAGCGCATAAAGTGTGTGACATCATCAGCACTCGTCCCACAAGTCTCCAGAAAACTTGTGTTTTGGGGCCGAGAGGCACCGTTTCATTATAACGTTGGGAGGTGTGTTGTGTTCCTGGTGTGTGAGGAACATGTTTACTGGCCTCATAAATGCAAGACAGATAGCTAATATTTATATCATGTGTTGTCAGACAGAGGAGGACTTCAGCCTGTAGTCTGTAGCTTCATTAACACAGTCAAACACTCTCTCACACTGTCCCACACATTCACATAGATGAACAGGAATTCACACACACTGATTGGACACTCCGGTCCGCGAGCAGAAGGCTTTTCACTTATTCTGTGATGAGTGTTTTTACTGCGGGGTTTGTCATTTTATGAGGTCCTCGCTGAAGGAGTGTTGAGAGACAGCGAGACAGAAAATACGGATCGTTGAGGAGTTAGGCTAGCAGGGCTGAATCTGAATGTGATTCCCAGTATTTCAGGTCATTGCCTGTTCTCTCTAGCTAAGCCCCCTTTCATCCAGAAATGATACGGTTGCTTTAAAAGGAGATTAAACGTCATAATTCAATGTTTGTGTTTTTAGTCTGCTCAGAACGTGATGTCTGTGTTGCATGTTGGTTTTCACTCCTGCTGGATTAATCAAAATATAAACTAAAATCCCCAACCAGTCATTATTCACCAGTCTGTATGTAGACTGTCATGGCTCTGGTACAACCAGTCTGTTTGTAGACTGTCATGGCTCTGGTACAACCAGCCTGTATGTAGACTGTCATGGCTCTGGTACAACCAGTCTGTATGTAGACTGTCATGGCTCTGGTACAACCAGTCTGTATGTAGACTATCATGGCTCTGGTACAGCCAGTCTGTATGTAGACTATCATGGCTCTGGTACAACCAGCCTGTATGTAGACTGTCATGGCTCTGGTACAACCAGTCTGTATGTAGACTGTCATGGCTCTGGTACAGCCAGTCTGTATGTAGACTGTCATGGCTCTGGTACAACCAGTCTGTATGTAGACTGTCATGGCTCTGGTACAACCAGTCTGTATGTAGACTATCATGGCTCTGGTACAGCCAGTCTGTATGTAGACTGTCATGGCTCTGGTACAACCAGTCTGTATGTAGACTGTCATGGCTCTGGTACAACCAGCCTGTATGTAGACTGTCATGGCTCTGGTACAACCAGTCTGTATGTAGACTATCATGGCTCTGGTACAACCAGTCTGTATGTAGACTGTCATGGCTCTGGTACAGCCAGCCTGTATGTAGACTGTCATGGCTCTGGTACAACCAGTCTGTATGTAGACTGTCATGGCTCTGGTACAGCCAGCCTGTATGTAGACTGTCATGGCTCTGGTACAGCCAGTCAACAACAACCTCCTCAGCTTTTTTGGAGTTGTCTAAAGCTGCTGGTTAGTTACTATAATCACAGTAAGATTAGACCTAGCTACTCCTTAGTGACAACCCTGCATGGGCCAAGCAATCACACACACACACACACACACACACACACACACACACACACACACACACACACACACACACACACACATCAATGTTCCACAGCGTCATCCAGATAACTATACAGGAAAATTGTTACTCAGTTTACATGGAAACTAGACTAGCCAGAAAAACCTGGACGGTTCACGAGGAGCGTTCCCAAAAACATCTCCTGTTATGTTGAGGAGTCTTGCTACTTGCCAAGGGTTCTGTGTTAACTCTCTAGAACACACACACACACACACACACACACACTGGAGCAGAGACCAGGCATGTGTGTGTACTAGTAGTGTGTGTGATTCAGCAGAGACCAGGTGTGTGTGTGTGTGTGTGTGTGTGTGTGTGTGTGTGTGTGTGTGTGTGTGTGTACAGCACATCCCCTCATATCTCACTCAAAACAAATAACAGCAGTATCCATAAAGACTACCTTCAGGTTAATCTCTTGAGGATTGACGATGTAATCTGACCAAATTACACAAAATGTTAATTCTGGGTTACCTTCAGGTTAATCTCTTGTGGATTGACGATGTAATCTGACCAAATTACACAAAATGTTAATTCTGGGTTACCTTCAGGTTAATCTCTTGAGGATTGACGATGTAATCTGACCAAATTACACAAAATGTTAATTCTGGGTTACCTTCAGGTTAATCTCTTGTGGATTGACGATGTAATCTGACCAAATTACACAAAATGTTAATTCTGGGTTACCTTCAGGTTAATCTCTTGTGGATTGACGATGTAATCTGACCAAATTACACATAATGTTAATTCTGGGTTACCTTCAGGTTAATCTCTTGAGGATTGACGATATAATCTGACTAAATTACACAAAATGTTCATTCTGGGTTACCTTCAGGTTAATCTCTTGTGGATTGACGATGTAATCTGACCAAATTACACAAAATGTTAATTCTGGGTTACCTTCAGGTTAATCTCTTGAGGATTGACGATGTAATCTGACCAAATTACACAAAATGTTCATTCTGGGTTACCTTCAGGTCAACTCATTCAGTCACAGTTTGGGCTAAATATTAATCAATATTACTGGGAAAGGGGACACCTAGTAACCCAAAGGTTGCTGGATCCAATCCCTGAGCTGACAAGGTAAAAGTCTGTCCTTCAGCCCCTGAACATGGCAGTTAACCCACTGTTCCCCTGAGCAAGGTAGTTAACCCACTGTTCCCCTGAACCAGGCAGTTCACCCACTGTTCCCCTGAACCAGGCAGTTCACCCACTGTTCCCCTGAACCAGGCAGTTCACCCACTGTTCCCCTGAACAAGGCAGTTAACTGTGCCCACCCATTGTTCCCCGGGCGCTGAAGACGTGGATGTGGATTAAGGCAGCCCCCCAAACCTCTCTGATTCAGAGGTTGGGTTAAATGAGGAAGACGCATTTCAGTTGAAGCCATTCAGTTGACTAGGTCTCCCCCTTTGCCATTATACATATCTGAATATCTGCTGCTGATGAGAGGTTAGGAGCTGGGCCTCTCTGAGCTAGATCTGTCTGAGATGACTTCTACAAACTGTCTGTGTGTAAGGTACCTGAGCTGGGCCTCTCTGAGCTAGATCTGTCTGAGATGACTTCTACAAACTGTCTGTGTGTAAGGTACCTGAGCTGGGCCTCTCTGAGCTAGATCTGTCTGAGATGACTTCTACAAACTGTCTGTGTGTAGGTACCTGAGCTGGGCCTCTCTGAGCTAGATCTGTCTGAGATGACTTCTACAAACTGTCTGTGTGTAAGGTACCTGAGCTGGGCCTCTGAGCTAGATCTGTCTGAGATGACATCTATAAACTGTCTGTGTGTAGGTACCTGAGCAGGGCCATAGGGCAGGCTGAGCATCTACCACCTCACTATCAGATTAGGTGTTGGGGTCATTTCTGCTTAACTAACCTAAAATGGAGGTAGATCTGTGTCACAGCCTCACAGTGCCTTTATAGAGAAGCAGAGACAGAGTGAAAGACACCATGAAAAGGGCTTCAATAATAGGATGTTCACTCCTCTGGTCTAAACCTTTCTGCTTGAGGTCCAAATGGCACTCAATTCCCCTATATAGTGCACTACTTTTGACCAGGGTCCATAGGGCTCTGTTTAAAAGTAGTACACTATATAGGGAACAGGGTACCGTTTGGGACTCTCAACCAGTCTCTCAGTGGACCTGTAAGTAGGTCAGGGCAGAATAACAAACTGGGCGCTGGGGGAACATAAAAATAGATTCCTGAACCTCTTACCCCCTACAGCTGGCTAGGAACAGGGTTGGAGTTAACCTACAGCTGGCTAGGAACAGGGTTGGAGTTAACCTACAGCTGGCTAGGAACAGGGTTGGAGTTAAAACCTACAGGAGGCTATCTCTCCAGGAACAGGGTTGGAGTTAAAACCTACAGAAGACTATCTCTCCAGGAACAGGGTTGGAGTTAAAACCTACAGAAGGCTATCTCTCCAGGAACAGGGTTGGAGTTAACCTACAGAAGGCTCTCTCTCCAGGAACAGGGTTGGAGTTAACCTACAGAAGGCTGGGAACAGGGTTGGAGTTCAAACCTAGAGGAGGCTATCTCTCCAGGAACAGGGTTGGAGTTAAAACCTACAGGAGGGTAGCTCTCCAGGAACAGGGTTGGAGTTAAAACCTACAGGAGGCTATCTCTCCAGGAACAGGGTTGGAGTTAAAACCTACAGGAGGGTAGCTCTCCAGGAACAGGGTTGGAGTTAAAACCTACAGGAGGCTATCTCTCCAGGAACAGGGTTGGAGTTAAAACCTACAGGAAGGTATCTCTCCAGGAACAGGGTTGGAGTTAAAACCTACAGGAAGGTATCTCTCCAGGAACAGGGTTGGAGTTAAAACCTACAGAAGACTATCTCTCCAGGAACAGGGTTGGAGTTAAAACCTACAGGAGGGTAACTCTCCAGGAACAGGGTTGAAGGTAAAAC